>NC_054377.1:41812350-42112350 GCF_017654675.1 Xenopus laevis
TGGCGGGGCGCATCAGCTTATGCATACTTTGTACAAACCATGTAACCAAAAGTGTCTCTTTTTGCCAAATTCAGATAAGTTCTCTTTAATCCAATTGTTCCTTAAAGTTGTATAATGATAGTGCTGGGTTAATTTGTTTAGTTCAGTATATGATATAAGCCACACACCCATGCACCAGACTGATTTTAATTGCAACACATGGATGAGCTGCATTTTTTGTTTTTGGATGTGAAATGTAGTGCTGTTACTCTAATAACAAACAATGAAAGCCAAATAATTTTTTTTTTGAGAGATTGCATAGACCTGTAGCAGTGTGGCATTTACCTACAAAGCAGGCAAACAAATTTGGGATTACCGGTAAGCATAAATATAAATATGTATATATAGGGTCAGATTTATCAAGGGTCGAATTGGAAATTCAAATTAAAATTTGAGTTTTTTCTATGGCCAAAACTGTCAAATTCAATTAGGGAATTGTTAAAATTTGATGCAAATTTTTTTTAAAAATTCAAATTGGATTTTTGAGATTTATCATACTCTGGCACTTTAAGAACTCAAATTCGACTATTTGCAACCTAAAAGCTGCTAAATTTCTGTTTTATTCAATGGGAGACAGTATTGTGATTTAGCATAAATATAAATATATACATATAGGGTTGAATTGAAAATTCTAATTTTCAAGTTTGTTTAGGGCTAAAACTGTCAAATTCAATTAGGGAATTGTTACAATTCGATGCAAGTTTTTTTAAAAATTCAAATTGGATTTTCAAGATTTATCATACTCTGGTCCTTTAAGAACTTGAATTCGACTATTTGCCACCTAAAACCTGCCGAATTGCTGTTTTAGTCAATGGGAGACATCCTGGGAACAATTTGAAGTTGCTTGCTGCCTTCCTGACTGAGTTTTTTTCAGAGAAAAAAACTCAAATCAAGTTTTTTAAACTCAAATCAAATTCGATTCGAGTTTTCAGGTCGATCCTATTCACAGAGTTTAGAAAATTCGATTGGTCGAATTTTCAAGTTTATGGGAGTTTTAAAAAACTGTATGAATGTGTATGTATGTATGAATTAATAAATTGAGGAGAGCTGTACTGCAAAAAATAGCAAGTACTTAAAAAAAGTGCTCAGTAACTAATTTTTTAGTATTTTATTGACTGGGTTACAATTACTTAAGCATACACCTGAGCATTAGAATTACTCAGATGTTGATGATGTAGAAGCAGAAGAATCCTTTGATAAAAGTTCTCAGAGAATTGTTGAGAATTTCCAGATTACCTCAGTTGAGGCAAACAATATGGCACCCCCTTAAAAAAAATTCTGATTCTTAACTTCATTTCAACAACCGTTATAGGAACCACATAGATGGAGAAGATGACCAGACAGGAAAGCAGATTCAGATTCTGACCCCACTCTTAACGAAGGCAGAAGGGAAATGCAACAAAGGCAGAAAGAAGGAAAGATAACAGAGATCAAAATAAACAGATACAAATGTGGGAAATGAAGGGGGAAAATTAAGAAACTTTAAGGACGACAAAACTGTTGAAAAACAGAAAGGAATGTAAGGGGTGATGAAGAAAAGACCAAGACAGGAACAACAAGGAAGCTAAGAGAAATCAGAGAGAGAAAAAACAGGAAAGTTGAGCAAGGTGGAAAATTACCACGTTTGACATGTAGGGGCCTGAAAAGACCACTGGGTAAAATGCAATGTGTTACTATCATCTTTGCTTAGTTATTTCACATTGAGGAATGTTTTTTGTTTTTTTTATAAGCAGGTCTCCTATTATACAGTTAGAAGTAATCTCCCTAAACAATTTAAAACATTGTAGCTACACAAAATGCGATCTTTAATACACATTTAAACTTAAAATGCATTATACATACTTCTCCAGTGTCCTTGTCCTCACAACGTGAAACTTCTAACACACGATCGACTTCAACATAATCTGGATTAAATAATTCTTCCTCCATCTGAAATCAAGCAATAAAATGGACAGTTTTCATACAAGCAGTGCATAATGACTTGTCTACTTTCAATGTGTACTTTTCAAAACACTCTATTTGGTTTTTGCACTAATTTATTATATTGTAACATAAACTACTGCTAGCTTGTATTGTATAAGAATGTCTGATCTAAAGGAATACTGTCAACACGTTTATTATAATACCTTTTCATATCTGTTTACCCAGCAACTGCAAATACAGTATTTCTTGACACTAGTCCTGTTATATAAGGAAAAATGTAGTAAAAATGAGAACAACATTTAACCCCTATTTATCAGTACTAAAACCACTGCATTTTAAACAGCTCCCCTGTTGTGCTGGCTTTACAGCCTTACTGGAATTTGAATAAACGAGCAATGAAGGTTTAGGCAAAATGGGGTAAAAGGAGCTGTTTTCAATACAAGAAGTTTAAAAGATAACCTTTTGAAAATAGAAGGCATACACTAAAGCCATGTAAGGCTGTCTGCAAGTTTTGATTTTTTGGCTTTGAAGGTAATTGATTCTTTTTTGCCTTGTGGGACAGTGACATCCTAAATACATATTTTTTTTTAAGAGGTTTTATTTATTTGTTTGAACATCTTCATATATAAATATATATATATATATATATATATATATATATATATATATATATATATATATATATATATATATCAGTATATACAATAAACGTTTTTCTAAATACATATTTAGAATTCCTGCAAGATATGTTTTTGGTTGTTTTCCAACAAGGAAACAGAAAGAAGAACACAAAAGCAGTATTCACACAACAAAAATGCACTCTGAATCAGCTCACAGGCTGATCCAACAACAACAAAAATGAGACTAGAGGTGGCCATACACACAAATTTGTTTATGATATTCAGTGTGTGTATGGTGGAAGACGAGCCAACGGTTATCGGCAAAAGACTTGGATATCGCTTGACTTGTCGATTGGCCAAGTCGGAAAACATTGGCCAGTGTTTACTGCTGAATAGTCAGATACAAGTAGAATTATATTGTTTCTACCGGTATATCTGACAATTCAATGGTCGCAGGAAAGATCGGAATTGTTACATTTATGGCCACCTCTATATTGTAAAGGTGACACCCTGGATGAAGTGCTGCACTTTTTTGTTATATTACCCACTCCCTCTCTGAACCTTCAAGTTTTTGAGTCTACAGTGGCTAATCCACAGAACAATACTAACAAAATTATGTTGTATGCACAGTTATTTTTCCTGCTGAGGGAAGTATTTTTGTCAGTTGTAGTAAAGCCAACATATAGTTAGAAAACTTTGTCTGGGTAAACTCTTTAAAGGGCATGTAAAGACAAAAAAAATTAAATCCCATTTTCACTTTCTTTAATGAAAAATAAACCTATCTCCAATATACTTTAATTAAAACATGTGTACTGTTTTTATAAGAAGCCTGATTGTATGCAGTGAAATTCTCCATTTGTTTACTGCTATGGATAGGAATTGTCAGATGGTCCCTAACTGCTGGGCAGGGAATCAATCATACTTATAAACAGCAGGGGGAGCCCCTGCCTTACTTCCCAGCTATGCAGAACTCAAGCAGCTTTGTCTGTTTCCCTGTAGAGCAGTCAGCGACTGTGTAGAGATTGGCATTGGATTTTATTTTTGACTTTACATCCCCTTTACTGTTTCCAACTCCAGGTGCAGGGACAAAGATCATGGAGCCAGATTTAAACTGATAAACTGGAAATCTATTTGGAGGATTATTTTGCTGCAGCCACTGGTTCTGCAGAGTTAGAGAAAGTTTGTATTAAACAATACAAAAACTATAACATTCACATTAGATTACATGACAACACAGGACCCAGTGCAGTCTGCATAATCTGATTATTAATCAGTCTTGCTGTATCAGCTTCTGGCAGATATTATTTGACTCGTGCTGTTTTGATAATTTATGACGGTCCCTAAGCAGCCCAGACCACACTGAGCATGTGCACAGTCTTGGTCTTGCAAAGATGTTTTACAAATTTACAAGATGGTAACCCCCTGTGGCCAACTTTGAAAGCATAAATTAATTGTTTGATTAGTCTTCTGGTGCAGTAAGTTCATGTTTATGTTTAGTATACAAAATACAGCATTTCTAGCCTTATTCTATTTTAGACTTTACTTCCCCTTTAAGCTGGCCACACTCGTGTAGATCAAGTCAATTAACAAGGTTGCCCAAGTTTAGCCATCCAAAAATGGGCTGATTTTGGCCCATAAGGAAAGGACTACATATATTATAATTTCCCAAATGATATCTAAGTAAGTCATGGTAAGAACCCAGACCAAAACGTAATGTGTTAACAACTAGTGTACAGGTCCACTAAGTTTACTTTATTTCAGTTTTAATTTCATTTGGGGGTTATTTACTAAACCTCAATTTTTTTCTGGTCAAGGTTTTTTGGTGAAAATTTTTTTGTGGAAAATAAATTACTCAAATTTTACTTAAAATTTTTATTATACCCTAAAGCTGCTAAAAGTCCAAATTGGAAAATCCGCCATCTCAAACCTTCCAAGGTCATGTAGAATCAATGGCAGATGCCTCTTTTATAATTTGAAGATATCGTGATCTGCACTGCGTTTCGTCTGATTATCCAAAAACTTTGGGGTTTTTGGGCGATAACCCAAAAAAAACGACTGATTCAGGTGTCAATTCGAGTTTTCCTGCACAGAATTTTTCTAGGTTAAAATTGTGGATAGGAGTTTGGTCAAGCTTGGTTTAATAAAAAGATTAAACAAATTAGAGTTTTAGTAAATAACCCCCTTGACATGTGGATAATGTACTTGTTCATTGACGACCACCACCCAGCCTTAAGAAATGGTTGTGTTCAATCCATGTGTGTACCTATACAAAGTTCAGTGCTACCTTTAAGCAATATTCCATCAGAACTTTACTTACATCAGCAAAAAAGTGTGCCCTTTGTGCTTGCCTGATTTTGAAGCGCTTTATTTTCTGATGAATGCGTTTATCCTTTAGCAACTGTTGTTCAGTGGCCCATTCACAGTGAAGATATGAACTAGCAGAAAGAGTTTTAGGTCAGTAACTATATATACATCAATTCAAAAGAATGAATAATGCCAAACAATATACAGTAATAAAAATAATTCCTTATGGGCCCATGGCCAAAATCTGTGCTGGACCCCCACCCTGCACGGATGGCAGGTCATGGAGCCTTTTTATCCAAGCACTCCTATGGCAAAAATGTTTGTAAAATAACCCAAGTTTCCTGAATTCAGTTGGAATGCAAGCTTTACATAAGTAATACCCATTACAAAATATCTGGCTTTAACACTTTGTCATTGTTTGTAGACTAAGAAGTTCACCTGACCATAGCACATTTACCAATATTTTAGAAGGGACACTGGAATATGAAATAAGCCAAATGCATAATTCATGAAATAGTTAAGTGGTTGCAACAGCCTCAAATCAAGTTTAGTGAATTTATTACAATACTTACTAATTTTTGTACTTGACATAAAATTCTTCCCCTTCAACAAACGTACCAGCTGAAGTCTGGAATGCAAAAGGGGAACAGTTTACCACACTCTATAAACTTATATAAGGAAATACCTGGAAGGAACTAGCCTAGCACTTACCTCCTTCTTTGCTATACGTGAGGCTAAGATTTTGTCCACAATGGCAGCATCTTCTTCACTGGGATTCTCCTGGTTAAAAAATGGGGGGTAGGAGAGAAGGGGGGTTAATTATTGCTGCCCTGACTGAAAGCAATATTTTAAACAGAAGACAGAAGTATTAAATTAAATGGCAAGTAGAATATAAAAATTTAAACAGAAAGATATTAGGGGTAGATTTAATAATAGTTTCCTATCTGTGTTTAGGCAAAAGATTAATGAAAAAACAAGTGAATGCCTAATCCTACTTGTTTTTCTATTGTTCTGGTTTGCCACAAACAAAATTTCAAAAAGCAGAGCGTAATTCTTTTTTACAAGCTGGTTATTCAAAAAAATAAAAAACTTGATAGTTTTATTTTTGTCAAAAACCTGCTCATGGAAAAATATCATTCAGAAGCAAATGAGAGCAACGGATTGCTGAAAACCGAGTGAGGCACTCCCAACAAGCGCCAAGCAATGGTGATTCACCAACAGTCTCTCCACAACCTGACCAAACACCCCTGAACCAACGCTAAGCGAGGTACTAGGGGCAATATTGGAGAATCGAACAACTGCCACTGCTCAGCTCGAGGAACTTAAAATGGACATATCATTGCTAAGACAAGACTTGCAAAATGTAAGGGAGAGAATTGCAGAGGTTGAACACCGAGTTCCTTCCCTTGAAGACCTAAGACTCCAAACCACACTGGACAAATTTGATGACCTTGAAAATAGAAATTGGCACAACAATGTCTGGATCGTCGGGTTGCCAGAGAAAGCAGAGGGACAACAACCTGAACAGTTCACGGAAACCTGGCAGACAGATTTGTTCGGAGCCAACACTTTCTCTGAGGTGTTATAGTGGAAAGAGCCCAATAGTGTCCCCACCAGAGCGCCCCCACCAAGAGCTCCACCTTGGCCTTTCCTGATAAAAGTCCTTAACTACAGGGACAGAGATGTAATCCTCAGAGCAGCCCGACAAAAAGGTGAAATGCAATATAACAGCAATCGCATCTACTTCTACCCAGGTTTCTCAACAATAGTACAGAAACAAAGAGCAACATTCCAGGGAGTTAAAAGGCACCTGGGAGACTGCATGCTCTTCCCTGCAAAACTGAGAGTCTTGGACAGTGGTCATGCTCATATTTTGGCAACCCCAGTCGAGGCAGACAACTGGCTAGACACAAGGGGTCCGAGGAGACAATCTCCTAACATCAGTTCCGTTCCTGGTTTAAGGGGGCACACACCTCATCAGTAAACATTTTCAAGGTCTACAGTTATGGGTAATGGACTCGCCAAAGTTTTGGGGGTGGGTAGGGTGGGAATCGGGGGGAAATGTTAAAATGTTGTTTACATTTTGCTTTAATTACTGTTTTCTACCGTCAACCAATGTCTCTGGTTAAACTTTTACAGCAACCATCGGTGCCCATACTATTCTCTCAGGTACACCCCTTTAAACATGTCTACCTATAACATAATTCCGTGGAATATCAGGGGCCTTAACTCATGCTGTGTAATAAACCCATCACTATTGTAAATGTATATATATCCCCACCGTATAACGGGGCACTGTTATACCTGATTAAAACAAAAATAGCAACCTTACCACCATCCCCACCATGTATTATGGGTGACTTCAACTCCACAATATACCCCCAGGCAGACCACCTTCAGTCTCAAGAGCCCAGCCCAACTAAATTAGCACACTGGGCAGAAGCCTTCAGTCTTAGATGCCTGGAGAAGGAAACACCCAAAGGCTAAAGAATATTCTTGTCATTGAACCACACCTTCTCAAGAATAGACCTAACAGACAGAGGAAGAAGCAGAGCAAGCAGAAAACAACCACACTGCAAACCCCACACCACAGGCATATGCATTACTACAAACAAATGTAATGCCCTAGAACGTCAAAATACCCTTTTAACAAAGAAAGCACTCCTATATCAATCCCATATCTCCCTGTTCCCATGTTTGAACAGGGAGACAAAAATGGGAGACTGCTGGCATACTTTGCAAAAACCCAAACCCTAACAACAGGTGTATCAAATATAAGGAAGGGAGAAGGGACAATGGCTATAGACCCTAAACATAAAGTGGAAGAATTTGCAACATACTATCAAAACCTATATCAAAGTACTATACTGCACCCCAAAAATGAACACATACAATTTCTAGATAACAATAATTCCCAAAATGCACCCGACAGACAGAACCTCCCTGAATCAACCAATAACCACAGAGGAAGTTAAAGCAGCCATAGCATCCCTTCCTGCCAACAAAACACCAACTGGTATAAGGACTCCAACAATATATCATAGATTCACCCAGACCAATCCAGTTTTATGCCGGGTAGATTCACAAATATGAATATTAGGAGACTTTACACCAATTTATCTATTCAACATGAAAGAATGGGAAATAGAGTAGTGGCCTTGCTAAACTCAGCAAAGACATTTGACTCTATAGAGTGTCCCTACCTCTGGGAAACCCTCCACAGGTTCGATCTGGGCACTAAATTTATTAGATGGCTTCAGTTACTATACCACCAGCTAACGGCAAGGATCAGAGTGGATGGCCTGATATTCACCCCATTACGCTTTCTCTCTTTGCGTCAGCAATAGAACCCCTAGCCATTGCAATCCACGCATTGGGCCCATCACAGAAAAAATATCCTTATACACAAACGATATACTCATCTATCTAGTGGATACCCAAAACTCTCTAACGGCGCTCCTTAATGTAGTGGAGCACTTTGGATCAATATTTGGCCTTAAAATAAATTGGGACAAGTCCCTCCTATTCCCACTCGATCATCAAGCCCCCCACAACCGCCCTGCTAAAATGGGTGAATGAGTTCAAGTATCTAGGTCTCAATGTACATTTAGACCTCACACAACACAAACATAAAAACCTGGACTCTATAATTATCCCAATAAATGTGTATCCAAGCTATATTGCAACATAATCACCTAAGTTACCCCTCCAATCTAGCACAAATGAAATGGCATGAAAATGTTCCTGAAATTACCCAAGATGACTGGAACGAGGCCACTGAGAACATGTACACTAGCTTAATAGCAATATGGGACAGAATAGTTCAATACAAGGTCTACCACCAGCTCTACATAACCCCCCAAAAAGCTAAAGAAGATGGGTAAGAGAGAAGATGAAGCCTGCCCCAGGTGTAGAACTCAATACAGCCAATTTCTTACACATGATCTGGTAATGTTCTTTTATGCTCTTGCTCTTTTATGCTAAAAAGTGTGTAATAATGCATTGGATGGGGCCTAACACACCCACAAGAGACTCCAGGATTAACCAAATCAACCAGACTATACCCAAAATTAAACAGTGCAACTACATTTAGAAAAATATGGAGTCCCTGGTGGGAGTCAGGGCCTGGAGCAGAGCCAAGGGATACTGAGGACAGGATATGATGTGTGGCATGGGTAAATCTGTATCACCTACCAAAGCTTGTACAATTGTATTCCCTGTTGTTTCCACTCAGTGAACAAAACCAGAGAAATTTAATTTTACTTAAAACTGTTTATTATAAATAATTTTAAAAAAAAGAAGTTACCTTAAGGTAATTTGCTGAGAGGTTTGTTTTTGTAAATAATTGTTAGATGAAGTTCCTGAACCTGACTGTTTTGCCAACCTGACTGTCCCAACTCAGCCTGTCAGTTAAAGTTTCTAATACTAAGGGATTCCTGATGCACAAATATGGCAGCCTCCTCATAGGCGATCACAGGGAGTCAGATAGGTAATATAAAAGCATTGGGCAAATACTTCATTGCAAAATTATAAGAAGCATGCAAAGTCAATTTTATGGTAGAAAAAGATTAAATGTCTGGTGTCAGTATCTCTTTAAGGAGATCCTGGCTCCTACAGAACCAACGTCTTTGCCTGAAGTTGGAGAAGCAATATTGAAAGGTGACTATGCAAATATTTTGTCTGACGAAGTAGCTAATGCTTCTTCCACTCAGAGGATCATAGTATGGGAGATGCATGCTTCTGCAATTATTTAAAGGTGGCTGTGGAAGATTAAGAAGCATTCTTTAAAGGGGACTCGTCACCCAAAAAAATTATTCAAAATCCTATTTTATCACATTAGTCAAGCAAAATTAAACTTTAATTACACTATATAAATTATTTATATCTTGTTTCCTTCATTTTGGGAATTCATAATTACAGCAAGCACACAGGAGCCATTTTGTGTACACTGTTATTAAGGCAAGCCTTGCATCATCTCAGAATCTTGGGGACCCGATGCTCATCCCCTTGCCCTGGCTACACAATTAAACATTGAAGAGAACAGGGGAATGTGGGGAAAGCAGTGACATCTAGGAAGTGCTGAATGGAAAGTGAAAGTAATTGTCTGCCTAAGGCATAGAGGAGGGGCAGACAACAACATTTGATTGACAGCGGAGATTTTTAAATGAGCTTACAATAGCTTTAATAAAACATAGAAATTGGATTACATGTTTAATTTGAAAAGGACTTTTATTATACAACTTTTTGTGTCTGGGTGACAGGTCCACTTTAAAAGCTCTTTTGGTTGATACCATCCTCAGGGGGATTGTGGTATGCTTACCAAGTCTGGCGATATGTGAGTACACCTTGGTAATTGTGTCCCAATTTGTCATAGTATATCCATTCTTTTATCTTTGATCGTTCTCCAGTATGGAGTCTTCCATTCTATTTCGATTACCTCCTCTAAGGTTTTGTTTATGGGAAAGAATTGTTGGCTCATTTGGGTGGAACTGAAAAGTTCTGCATAAGGTACTTTGTGCCTCCTGTATGCCTAGTGTGTGAAACATATCAGACAGGAATGAGATGTTGCTGGAAGCTGCTTTCTTACTGCCAGTTTTTTTATATGTTGCCTGTTTTTTTTTATAGCAGTTGACATTGTGAGTAAGGATATCTGAAAGGGTTCAAACAACTGTTAGATGGATTATATCATGTGCTCTGAAGTTGGTTTGAGTTTTTGTCCTCACAGTAATTCTTTAGTAGACACCGGGGCTGTATCAGAGCCCAGTTGTGTCTTGTGTGAGCAGTTGGGCTTTATTGTGGTCTGATGCCATGATGTGCTCAGTTAGTAGCTTAAATGGATCCTATCATCGGAAAACATGTTTTTTTCAAAACGCATCAGTTAATAGTGCTACTCCAGCAGAATTCTGCACTGAAATTCATTTCTCAAAAGAGCAAACAGATTTTTTTATATTCAATTTTGAAATCTGACATGGGGCTAGACATTTGTCAATTTCCCAGCTGCCCCTGGTCATGCGACTTGTGCCTGCACTTTAGGAGAGAAATGCTTTCTGGCAGGCTGCTGTTTTTCCTTCTCAATGTAACTGAATGTGTCTCAGTCAGACATGGGTTTTTACTATTGAGTGTTGTTCTTAGATCTACCAGGCAGCTGTTATCTTGTGTTAGGGAGCTGCGATCTGATGCCAGCCCCGTGACCAGGTGTAAAAAATTTTTTTAAAAATAAAAACTCACCACAAACAATTGCAAGGGTTGCTCCACAGGTAAGGAGGTTGAATTTTTCTTAGCTTTAGCATTGGCCTTTGGCTCATCCTCCGACTGCTTCCCTTCTACATCCTCCACATATTTTTTCCTTTTCACCTGCCTGTTGGACCTCCGCTTCTTTATTAAAATAGAAGAAAACAATAAAAACAATTGGGTAGCTCAAGAACGTTATTCAGGTTTAAGGTTAATCTTACAGAAAAGTTACATTATCTTAAAGGGGTTGTTCACCTTTGGGTTAACTTTAAGTATGATGTAGACAAATTATAATTGGTTTTCATTTTGTATTATATGTGGTTTTTGAGTTATTTGGCTTTTTATTTAGCAGCTCTTCAGTTTGCAATTTCAGCAATCCAGTTGCTAGGGTCCAAATTACCATAGCAACCATGCATTGATATTAATAAGAGACTGGTATATGAATAGGAGAGGCCTGAATAGAAAGATGAGCAATAACAAGTAGTAATAACAACATGTAGCCTTACAGAGCAATTGTTTTTAGATGGGGTCAGTGACCCCCAATTGAAAGCTGGAAAGAGTCAGAAGAAGTTCAAAAATTCAAAAATGATAAAGAAGAGAAACTGAGGGCCTATTGAAAATTTGCTTAGGATTGGTCATTCTCTAACATGCTAAAAGTTATCTTAAAAGTGAACCACCCCTTTAAGACAAATATGTTGTGTCCAAAACATAATTATGAGAGCCAGTACCCTAAAAAATATGATTATTCTGAATTCTGCTACCAAGCAGTCTTCATCTCACTTCAACAGACTTTGGTTTAAAGGGGTTGTTCACCTTCCAAAACTTTTTTCAGTTCAGTTGTTTTCAGATAGTTCACAAGAACTAAAAACTTGTTTCAATAGCTTTTTATTTTCTATTTGTGACCATCTTTCTAAAGCAGTTCTGGGAGGGGAGCACCAGCACTGCAAACAGTTCTAAATTAGTTAATACATTTCTTATTTCTGGCCCTGCTGAGCAGAATCTCTGGGTTTCATTAAAGGCAGCTGTTAGAATTGATACAATAGTTGCTAATACTCCACAGATGCTTCTGAAAAAATGTTTCAACTAATGTAGCAAATCGTAACATTTAAGAATCTGTGCCTGGATTACAGAGATAACAGATTAAAATGCCAGAGACAGGAATTTTAAACTTCAATTTTTGAAAAACAGTAGAAAATACAAAGCAATTGAAAAAAGTCTATTTCTGGTGAACAAAGTGAAAACAAATGAACTGAAAAAAGTGTTTGGAAGGTGAACAGTAAAGTTAGATTAACAGTCAGATTTACTGATCGTTCAATGAATTTAAAATCTTGGAAGAATAATTCCCTATGATGTATATCAGGGGCAGAACTAGGGGTAGCAGAGTAGGCATGTGTGGAGGGTGCAAAGCTGGGGGGCGCAAGGCACATACCTTCTCTGGCTCCTACCCCCTAGTCCGTCCCATCTATGCCCGACTGTGCGCACGTGCGTCGATGCGCGCACCCATTCAGCTCCGCAACTGGCCAGGTTGCCTAGGGCACGTGGCCGCCGTGGCTGGGCTCTGGGATACCAGTTAATATGTGATCAGCTCTACAGAACAGGCATATTTTAAAGATTGAATGTATGGTCTGTATGCTCATGGTTTCTTAGCCAGAAATTACCTTTGACAATGAACACCTAAACCATACTGAAGGTTCATTACAAACCCATTTTAATCCATTCTTCTTTGTTTTGTATGTAACCATTTAGTACACATCTGGATTAGTTGCTAATTCTGAAAAGTAGATTTATGAACACAAAGACTAATAGCTGAAATGATATCCTAATTAGAGAGTTTTATTGATACCATAAAGCTTGGAGCTTACCCCTGTAACTTTTCCCTAGGGATGCACCGAACCCACTATTTGGGATTCGCCGAATCCACTAATCCTTCGTGAAAGATTCATCAGAATACCAAAACCGAATCCTAATTTGCATATGCAAGAAAAAAGTGGGACAAAAAATCTTCTTTTGTGATGAGATTTTATGCGATTTCCCTACCTGCCCCTAATTTACATATGAAAATTAGGATTTGGATTCAGTTCACCCAGGCACAAGGATTCGGCTGAATCAAATTCCTGCTGAAAAAGGCCAAATCCTGGCCGAATCCCGAACCGAATCCTGGATTTGGTGCATCCCGACTTTTCCCCTATAAATAGGCGGTCACAACATTAATCAAACTTATTCACATCATTTAGACATGTTTGTTTAAAGCTAGATTAGCTAGGGCATCTTTGCTGACAAAACTACATTTATATATGAAGAACTACATCTTCTTGGAAGTTGACCGGATGCACCAAATTGGGATTCGGCCGAATCCAAATTGCTTCCTGAAAGAATTCGGCTAAATCCAGATCCGAATCCAAAGGGCTGGGAAGAGTTAAAGAGAACATGTACACTGTATTTTTTTACTTCCTTGTTTGCGTGACGAAAAAAGTCATGTGATTTTAAGGATTCAGTCAAGCAGCAGATATGTTCGCATTCTGCAGTATAAGTCAAAATCCTGGCCAAATCCCAAACAGAATCCTGAATTTGGTGCATCACTACTAGAAATTTGGATTTTTTTGTAAAATTCTATAAATTTACACAACCTGCAGGATGTGTGGGCAGCAACAAAATCTATTTCAGTGATTGTCTTTTACCTTTGAACCTGTTTGGTCTTGATGTGGATGGTCAGTTCTCCAGATGAAATCCTAATAAAAAATGTCATTGTGCAAGTGTAAATAGTAGTTCACTGAAATAAAACATTTTCTAAAAGTATATCAGAAATAACATTTTTTACGGCCTTCTAATATCTAATTTTTAGCTTTTTTAGGTTATTAAAATTGATGTATCAATTGATACATGTATGCATAAAAATCCCCAGAGATACATCCCAAAACCATAAAGAAAATTTAGAGCCCATAGTCTTCAACTTCAAAAATGCAGCAGCCCACTGGGTTAAACTGCTTCTATCAGCGTGGGGTAGAACAAACCTCTTCAAAATGTTATATATTATCAATCATCATATTTATAAAGCAGTAACATATTTTGCAGAGCTGTACAAATTGAACAAATAGGTGTACATACAAAGCAGCTAATAACTGAAACAAGAGTGGTAAATACCCTGCCCAAAAGAACAAAATCTAAACTCCAAACCAAAATCTTGTTTTCTTCAGTCTGAAAATTCATAATTATAGCAAGTGGGCAGGAGCCATTTTCTGGACACCGTTATTAAGGCAAGCCTTGCATCATCTCAGAATCTTGTTTGTGCACCAGAATGGGGGATCTGATGTCCATCTCCATGCACTAGCTACATGATTAAATGGTAAAGAGAGGGGAAATGTGGGGAGCGCACTGACATCTTGTAAGTGCTGAATGATAAGTGAAAGTAAATGCCTGCCCTGCCTCTATGCCGAAGTCTCCTAACACCAATTTGGGCTATGGACACATGATCTGGAAATGCTTCAAAACTGACAAATATTGGTCAGAAGTAATAAAAATGAACAGTTAGCACTTGTTACAGTTAAACAACCAGATGGGTACCCTTTTGGCTTAGTGGACAAACTAGTCTCTCGTAATAATTCCAAGGATCTGATGATGTTAGCCTTGTTGTATGCAAAGCATTATGAAGTTGCCAAACATCCCCTGTCAAAATGGCTAGCACTTGTTTACATAACTATCCCCCTGATTAAAGGGGTTGTTCAACTTTCAGGTACTTTGTAGTATGATGTATAGTGTGATATTCTGTAACAATTTGCAATTGTTTTTTATTTTTTATTATGTGTGTTTTTTGCATTATTTAGCTTTATTTTCAGCAGCTCTGCAGTTTGCAATTTTCAGCAATCTGGTTGCTAGGGTCCAAGTTACCGTAGCAACCATTCAATAATTTCAGTAGGAGAGGGTCTGAATTGAAGGAGTAATAAATTACAATACATTTGTAGCCTTAAAGCGCATTTGTTGTTTGTATGGGGTCAGTGACCCCTTTTGAAAACTGGAAAGAGTATGAAGAAGAAGAAGGCAATTAATTAAACAACTAAAAACAATAAACAAGACCAATTAGACATACTAAATATGTACTTTAAGGTAAACCAGTCCTTTAAATAATTGAAGAATTCCATCTGTGAACAAAAATGTACACTTTCAATTGACCGGAGCTTTAAGGTTACATGATGGTTCCCTAAACTTGTTAAAAGTTTTGGGATTTGATTGAATCCCAACTTTTACTAAATAAATGGAGGATCCAGTAAGATATGGGGTAAATTCGCCATTCAAAACTGGGGTCCAGGGACACATGTTCCAGACCATCAGCTTAATGGAGGTTAAGATAATGTTTTTTTTCCATAAACAGCAGGATGGCACAAACTGGATCATCACAATATAAATGACACAGATGGAAAAACATGTATTTTAAGAAAAAATATAAAAAATACAAGTCTTAGGGGGACTTTATCATTGACTAGAGTGGTACAAAGTGGGATTACAAGTACAAGTATGGGATCTGTTATCCAGAATGCTCGGGACCTGGGGTTTACCAGATAAGGGGATCTTTCCATAACTTGGATTTTCATACCTTCAGTCTACTAAAAAATAATTTAAACAATAAATAAACCCAGTATGCTGTTTTTTCCTCCAATTAAGGAACAATTACATATTTGTTTGGATCACCTACAAAGTACTGTTTTATTATTACAGAGAAAAAGGAAATACAGGTATGAGAACTGTTATCCAGAATGCTCGAGACCTGGGGATTTTCTGGATAAGGGATCTAACTTGGATCTCCATACTTTAAGTCTACTAAAAGTTATTTAAGCTTAAGGGGCAGATTTCTTAAAGGAGAATTCAACCCTTTACCAAAAAAAAAAAAAAGCCTACCCCCCCACCCCACGTAAACCCTCCCCTCCTTCCCCCAGCCTAACGGCCCCCCTCCCCCCGGGGAAATGCCCCTAACTTTTTCTTACCCCTCGGTGCCGATTCAGTCATCAGAATTCACCGCAGCCATCCTTCTGGTTCTTTGTGTCTTCTTCTGCCAATTCAGCAATTTCCGTCCATTTTGGCGCATGCGCAGTTGTTGCAAAGTGGTAAATTGCTCCAACAGCGCATGTGCTGCTTCGCCGGTCTCCGTCTCAGCTTACTGAAGATCCAGAAGATGGCTGTGGTGAACTCCAATGCCTGAATCTGCACTGAGGGGTAAGTAAAAAGTTAGGGGCGTTTCCCGGGGGGGTGGCAGTTAGGCTGGAGGGAAGGAGGGATGTTTACGTGGGGTGGAATTACACTATTCGCCACCTAAAACCTGCCAAATTACCGTATAGTTCAATGGGAGAGGTGGTTTAAATTCTTTCGAGTTTAACAAATTCGATTTTATTAATAAAATAGTTGAATTTCGAATTTATGAGAGTTTAAAAGAACTCACATGAATTCAAATTCAACCCTTGATAAATGTGCCTCCCTGTAAACCCAATGGGATTGTTTTGCCTCCAATAAGGATTAATTATATTTTAGCTTGGATCAAGTACAAGGTAGATCATTTTAAAAATGTATAACTATTTGATTAAAATGGATTCTATGGAAGACTGCTTTCCCATAATTTTGAGCTTTCTGGATAATGGGTTTCTGGATAATGGATTCCATACCTGTACTTAATATACCTCTAACAGAACTGTCTGGTTCTTGTAAGATAAAAAAAAAAAAAAAAAGAGCCAAATTTAAGTATAACAAACATGATTTGGGATTATTTTTAACACTGCATTATAGTACTGTTGTGAATAATACTTAATATAATACAAATTAAAATGTGTTTCACACAAAGCAATATGTTTTTGCCTTCAGAGGGATGGTGCCAGGGGCATAACTATAGAGGAAGCAGACCCTGAGGCTGCAGGGGGGCCCAGGATGTATAGGGACCCCATGAGGCCCTAATTCATATACAATTTCAATAAATATTGGTAAAACAGGTCAACTTCTAGACATTTTGAGAGCCTGAAAAATAATTTGTGGGGCCCAGTATATCTAGTTATGCCACTGGATGGTGCTATAAAGCATTTGAGTTTAGGACTGGCAAAGTGTGATGCGAGCCTTTAAAAATGTTGGGGAATTGGATCATTGTCTCAAACAAATGCCAAACTTGTAGCACCCAGTTTAAAGCTATACAATTGCACAAGTTGACTTTAGCACCTGTGTTTTTAAATGAGCCATAGTATGTTTAAGAATGATGACTGAGGCTATGATACCACATGCTTGTACCCTCTAGTAACAACAGAGGAAGCAGAGGCCCTAATTCATAGACTATTTCATTAAATATTGATAAAACAAGTCAACCTCTAGACATTTTGGGGGCCTGAAAAATAATTTGCTGTGGGGCCCGGTAATATCTAGTTATGCTACTGTTTGAAATGGTAATTTGATACAAGTAGGCCCATGGAAGTGTTAATGCTTCATTCGTATGTATCACTGGGATACATAAAGCCTGGAGGTTTAAGCTCATAATTGTACTTCATATTTTATTGTATTTAAGCCACTGGGTAAAGTAAGAACACTTCCATGAATTTATGTTTGCACGCATTTCTATCATCCTGTGATTTAAAGTCTCCCCTTAATATAGTTTCCCCTCAATAACACTGTTAAAACATGACACCTGTTGCTTACAGTGAATCTGAACCCTGTTATTTAAAGTGTTTGCCCTGTTTCACCAACATTCATTAATACAGTGAGAAATTCTTCAGTTGAATAAATATGTTCAAGGTGGTCATATGAAATTGATAGCAAAACATGGTGATTCTGGTAGGCAGAATCAGCAAATATATCCTACCTGAGGATCCTCCTCATTCTGAACTCTTGGAGTCCTGTCTGAATCCGACACATCATCTGAAGACTCCATCTTTCTTTTCTGCTTCCGTCCCAGGGTAATTATTAGTTTACTGAGGGAAATAGAAATAGAGACTTTATCAACCTTAATCACTAAAGAAAGATTCCAAAAAAATCCTGCCACCTATATTAAACACATATAGGTGGGGGCTAGAGTTTGATAGTCGAAACGTTGAGGAAAAAAATCACAGCCCTTGTGGCTTTTTTTTCATACAAAGTCCTGTGATATAGAGATATAGTTGGATGGGTAAAATGCACATAATAATTTGGAGTGTGGGTCCTGTGAATATTTGTATATGCTTATTGACCCTGCACCCACAGCTTGAGAAGTTCCAGATCAGAGTGCAGCTGCTGAACATTGAGCTGAATAAGTGCAATAAAACAGGGTTCTTGTCAAGGGTTTGAATTTTGAAATGGAGAGTTCCAAGAGTTGTTAATTTAACTACAGCTGAAATTAACTTTAACTTTGCACCCCCAAAAAAAGAAAAACGTTTTTGTATACTGCAATGAAAAAAATTCAAATCACAAACACATTTATACTATCCCATGTTTGCAAAAGTTTGCAATAATATAAAACTTACTGAATGACCACCTACAAAATTAAAAGGGGTAATTTACCAGATAAAAAATCTGTTGCTCGGTGAAAAGAGCAGTGTCGGGTGGCACAGCTAACAAGGAGGTCTCTGATGAAGTGCAGTGACACGAAACGCGTCAGACCTCATGGCGCATGGTTAACAGTTTGACAATATGTTTAATAAATAAAATAACGTTTTTTTACCGATGAATTGAGGAGCATGCGATTCCTTGAAGTGGATCCTGAGAGTGCACTGAAAATTTGGTGTATGTGGCACAGCTAACAATGTCCTTACCTCCTGCCACTCTGTTCTAACTCTAATTGGCACCCAAGGTACAGGGCAGGTAGAGGAGATAACTACTGCCTCCCCCAGTTATACATTGCTGACTAACACAGTTATAGCTGCATTAGTGAAGGGGGCAGCAGGTCTCTGTGCTCCGTTTGTCTATAAGCACAGAGCATGTAATTATGGTGTCAACTTTGACTTATTTAAAGGTAAAATATACCACACTTTTTGACATGTGCTTAGTCAGTGCCCCTTTGGCACCTTCCAGTGAAGTGAAGTATTTGATTCAGGGACTTCTTTGCAATCCTTCCAATCTGTGCAACTCCCATTATGGAAAGCAGATAAACTGAGGTATGTCGTCTAAAAATAAAAATGTAAAGAAAAACCCCCCAAAAAAACATGCACTTCTTTTTAGAAGTTCAGATAGTGTTTATGCACCTTTTCTAGAAAAGTCTAACTAATGAGCTCATTTCAAAAAAGGGATTAAATTTGCAATTCAGAATCTACCATCACAATGGCCACAAGACAATGTACTCCATTACATTAAGCTGTGGTCTACTAGTCGCCAGCTCGAGTAACACAGCTTGTGTGTTTCTGTGCAATTCTATACATTTTATTAATTTCTAACAGTCATAAATACCATTATAGGGGACTCTTTAAATCTCCTGACACAGCATGACTCTTACAAGCTACCTAAGCTCCTATGTACCTCAGCATTCAGATCTTATAAGCATTGTAAATTATACCACCGAGGTTACTTATACACTTCTGAGGATACATTTAATCAGCTAAATACTGCAGTGCTGCATCAGATCGGAAAATGAAAGTTTACCACAATGACAAAAATTGAGCTCCTTATCGAGAGGAAATTCTCTGACTAAAAAGATGATAATCAACGGTTGCTCTTACAGGATTGTCCAAGGAAAACTCGAAGAGAAAGCACTTCTTAAATACATAGGAAGAGGAGTACATACCCTATCAGTTCAGTGCAGGTTTGAGAGAAAGTGGAAGCTCTATAAAGCGCTCTGCAGTTCTTGCTTTTCAATATCAAGGCAGTGAAGTGACCTTTATCGTGTAGTCAAAGAAATTAGTTTACATCAAAGCGAGAGCTCTGACACTGCAGGCACCTGAACTGTTCAACCACTCCTTTTGATGGCATTATAAATCTCCTAACTGCATTTCTCCTAAAGAAAAATGGTGTAGTGATGCCTGAAATGAATACAGTATGCCTCTCATCTATTAGAAAAGCCCTTCTTAGCAACTGGAAACAGAATCTGTTTCAAACACGATTTACCATTTTATTTTCCATAATATGGCCCAGTTTCTAGGGATAATTACTAAAACCCAATTTGGTTCAGGATGGAGACAGATTCAAGATTTGAAATTTTATATTTCCCCTGATTTTGCTAATTCAAATTTGCAAATTTGGGGTTGAATCTTTTGCGGTGAATTTGGAAAGCATGGATTCCGTGTAACCCTACTGGTGTTGCACACTGTCTGAAAAATGCCTGTAATTCATATTCACTTGACTGAATGAGAAATGTCAGAAAGCAATGGTATGAGCATTTTACAACCTTTAAAAAAAAAAAATGTATACCCTGCCAAGCAACAAACCACCTACCCAATCTTGTTTTTCTCCTTTAACTTTGAGGATAGCCCAGCTTTGGTTTTCTTGCCTTCTTTCTCCTTGGGTTTTGATTTGGCTTTCCTACCTCGCTTTTCCTCTTTTCCCTCAGAAGACACACTAGGGAAGTTCTCAGGACTCATTACGCGAGGAATGTTTCGTTCCCCTCTCTCTTTAGCTTTTGCGATGGCTTCTGAGATGATGCGGTTTGCTTTTTCTTGTTTACTCTCAGTGTCTGCTTTCTTTTTGGAGCGTTTCTCAGATGCAGACCTCACCTTGGGATTCGCCAGCCTCTGGAAGGCCCGAGAACCATCGGCTTTTTTGGAGGATGGAGGCTATAAAATGCCAAATGAAGTATGGTAAATGCAACATATTGTTTATGCAATTATTTCCGAAATTTCTTAAGACAAAGCTGGGGTATAACAAGATATTAGCACTAAAGTAAAATGAAAAGAAAATCATACTGTTAGTCTGTAATGAAAAATATTAGCACTAAAGTAAAATGAAAATCATAGTGTTAGTCTGTAATGAAAAATATGCGTGATTGATTCCCAACTGATCCTCCTTTAATCCAGAAAACTTTAGTCAGGCTCTTCAACAGTTAGTAGAGAAGCCACCTCAACATCTGTACCATATAAAGTGAAAAAGACTGGAGAGCCTTCCAGTGTGAATAAATGTAGTTTTTATATGAGCACTATATGTTTTGGACCACACGGGTCCTTCCTCTGGACCTGTGTGGTCTGAAACGTGTAGTGATCCAATAAAAAGTACATTAACACTGGAAGGCTCTCCAGTCTTTTTCACGTTATATAATTAAAGAATAGGTTAATATCTTTCATATTTGTTAGTGTTACTGTTACATAGAATGACTGTAAAGACATATATTGCTTTTACCTTTTTGTTTTCAAACAGTTCTTGCATTTTGGACACTATTAAATGGTGACATCCTTTCCTAAAACTGTATATTATTTAGCACTTTTTTTTGGTAGTCCATACAGTGAAATGAAAAGGAGTACAGTATAACAAATTGCAAGCTAAAAGTATTTCTTTAGAAAACAACAATTCCAGATACTAATTATTTTACCACTTTGAAATATACAAAAAACATGAATAACCTGTAAATATATATAAACAGTGACCCCACCCCACATAATGGACCAAACCTTAAGCCTCAGATTTCAAAATTGAATATATGCTCTTTTGAGAAATGGATTTCAGTGCAGAATTCTGCTGGAGCAGCACTATTAACTGATTCATTTTGAAAAAATTTTTTTTCCCATGACAGTATCCCTTTAAGCTCCATAACATTCACTCTCCGTGTTTGGTACCAATGCAAAAAAGTATAACCTAATAAGACCCCACCTACCCCTCACACCAGTACTTCCACTGCACTGAACTATTGTACACATGTATCCTTGAAAAAGGCCCTAATGTGGGCCGAAACGTTGGATAAATGATATGCACAAAATAAAATCAAAAAACAGTGCTTGACTCACTTTAACATTATAAATATATTATAACATTAACATGTCTGCCTACCAGAGTGTATGAGAATGGTGTTGACACTGAAAAGAGCAACTTGTGTGCAGTGCCACATGGGGTGATTTCAGAGTCTTGTAGCTCAATTGGTCTATTAACTTTGAATTGGCATCAACTAGAGTTGTTTTAGAGAAGGGTTGCACCAAATGCAGATTCGGACGAATCCCAAAATAGTGGGCTCATCCCTATTTTAGAGATAATTGCCTGAGCGAAACGGCAGCAGTTGTTATTACTACACCAGTCACTTTCACATGATTTAATTTCATGTAGGCGACATTTGTAGTATTTTTTTCACATGGTGCATGAAAACACTTATGGTCTCTGGCCTAGCAAAATGATGTCGAGGTTACTGATAGCCAACCTAAAGGCCAATTCTGAAACATAAACTCAAATGAAATACAACAAACACTACTTGTACTATGCTTGTCAATTTAATAAAGTATACTTATAACCTCTTCTTTTGTACATGTACCTTACTATGTGAATTTTTTTTATATATGTTTTTGTGGTTTAAACATGTGACAATATTTTAATGTACCTACCGGGAGTTCCAGGGGTATAAGCTATTTTGGTACAGTGATTGTTAATACACAAATAACAATAGCGGTACATCATTATGCTTGGGTAAATAACTCATCTAAACTTACTATGTGAAATTTAATAGCAATTCATCTGTAGACTAGTCAAGTTCATTCATGCCCCAAAGTGTAAAGCTGACTACGAAAATGGATTAGTGCCTTGTTTGAACAATAGCAGGCTCCTTCAGCAGAGCATATATAGCTGATGATACGGATTTTCCTGCATTTCACCGTAAAAGTCAAGTTCTGCCATACCCAGGTCTTCCACAACAATTAAGGGAAGCTATCAGCGTATTCAATTACAGAGGAGCAAAAAATGTAAGACTACTACATGTATAAGATCCATTATCCAGAAACCCATTATCCAGAAAGCTTAGAATTACGGAAAGGCCTTTTCCCATAGACAATAACGAAAGGCAAAAGGGGATGCAGGTATTGGCACTGGCCTAACCACATGCCAGCAATGAATCCAAAAATGAAAATAGCCGATACCTTCTTATGCATCAAACGGGGTGATCCCAAGCTTTATTCCATGGTGCTCTCAACACTGTTCACAAGATCTTTTCCCATAGACTACATTTTGTCTAAATCTAAATTTTTCAAAACAATTTCCTATTTCTCTGTAATAATAAAAATACCTTGTACTTGATCCAACTAAGATATAATTAATCCTTATTGGAGGCAAAATCAGCCTATTGGGTTTATTTAATGTTTACAAGATTTTCTAGTAGACTTAAGGTATAAAGATCCACATTACAGAAAGATCAGTTATCCGGAAAGCCCCAGCTCCCGAGCATTCTGGATAAAAGGTCCCATTCCTATACTATCATATGTACTTTTTCGATGTATTAAAATGAAAATGCTTCAAACCTTCTTATTGCTAATTCTTTATTTGAGCACAAGGAAGTGTGAACAAGAGAAGGTAGACAATCCAATCTTATAAACTTTCATTTTGCAAAACCATACCACTAATGTACAATGCCTAATTTCATGCTAATACAGTCCATATTCTACCTCCTTTGAACTAACAAAAGCTTAGCAAAATGGGTAAAATATCTTCTTTGTGGCACTCATATCAAATTATCCAAATTGGTGTCAGGCTTTAATAAACACAATCACACGTTCTGAAAGACACCAAAAAGCTCATCTATGACCACAGCCTCAGTTGTGCAAAAATAAATACACATGGTATTATGATGACCTAAATACACATGATATTATGAGGACATTAAAGGTACTTGTGCCTAAACACACTACCTGCATTCAGTCACCCTTATATGGATGAATCAACTACTGTCAGAGGGGAATCGTGTCCGAAGCTATACTACCTCAAAAGTAGCATAATTTCATGGTTCCCACTGCAGGCTGCATCCTTTTCTCCTCCCCCTCCTTTTGAGCCTTTAAATGCTGACCCATGTCCCAGACTAAGTTGTACCTAAAGAATTACATATATATATATAACGACACCTTCCTAACAGTCAGAACCTGTGGATTCTAACACATAGAGAGCACATTTGGGCGTGGCTGCTATTATGGTGGAAATGTAAGAGAGAAGAAGCACTGGTGGGTTGTAAATGAGCTAGAAAACTCTATCCGCAACTACATCAAACAAGGAGGACAGAAATGTTATATGTTATGTTTTGGGCTCCTGCACAAGCTAAGGCATCCACAGCCTGTGCCACAGATCTGTGCCTCCAAAAATGCCCCCGGTAGCTCCCCATTTTTTCTGCTGATCCCCAACACATGCTCTGTACTGCTGTCTGTTACCTGAGCTTAGGGACTGACAATATACAGTATATATAGAATATAAAGTCACAATATAAGGCTGATCAGTGATTAAGTCAGAACATTAATTTTTTGGTGTTCCTGTTCCTTATCACGAAAATGGAAATTAAAGGAGTGGTTCACCTTTAAGGTAACTTTATTATGTTATAGAACGGTAAATTCCAAGCAACTTTTCAATTGATTTTCATTATTTATTTTTTGTAATTTTATAGTTATTTGCCTTGTTCTTCTGACTCTTTGCAGCTTTCAAATGGGCGTTGCTGACTATATTGTTACTTTTTATTACTGAACCTTCTATTCAGGCTCTCTCCTATTCATATTACAAATAGTCTCAAATCAATGCATGGTTGCTAGGTTAATTAGGACCCTAGTTACCAGATTGCTTAAGATGCAAATTGAAGAGCTCCTACATAAAAATCTAAATAACTGAAAAACCTTCAATAATAAAAAATGAAAACCAATTGCAAACTGTCTCAGAATATCACTCTCTACATCATACTTAAATTTATCTCAAATATGAACAACCCCTTTAAATATAAGCTTCATCATGCTGAAATAAGAAACTTTCTAAATACAATCAATTAACAATTCTGTACAGTTTTTGAAATAATCAAGTTTATATCCACTATCCCTCTCACAACATCTGTTTCTCTTCATTCTGTTTTCATACAGCAGTTGGGTGTCAGATATTCACTGACAGTTAGATCCAATATATCTTATAAGGGGGCTTCCTTTCCTAATAGATTCAAATAAATGATTCCAGTATAAACAAAATAACTGCCACTTGCACAAATCCTGCATGTAGAGAGACATTATGTCTGTTGATTTTAATAAAGTGAGCTCTAATACATCCTCTAGGCAAAATAAGCCCCTTTATAAGATATATTGGACACAACACTACTTACAAAATACTAGATGGAGACCTTGTGACAAGTTTGAAGGTCTGGATCATTGATAATATAGAAATGCTTAACTTTTAGGCTGGTACAGTAGTTCAGTATATAAAATATGGCATTTCTGGGCATATTCTTTTCTCAAGTTTTAGTTTTCCTTTAATTCGTCCTGTGACAAAAGACCTGTTGTGCTGCCTCCAAAAGCTAGCAGCCCTATTCCACTCCAGATAAAATTCCTCCAAAGTAGTTATATGTAGGTAGTCGCTGGGTCCCAAAGCACAAGCCTCCTTCTACTGTATTCTACTGTACAGTAGCAGTATTTACAGCGATAACAGGACTTGAGGAACCATGCCAGGGAATTTGGAAATTAAGTAATAGACAACAGCAAAGAAAATATTACAGAAAGAATTAAATAAATGTGCTTCTGGACTCAAGTTCTCATTTAAAAGTAAAACAGAAGCATGAAGGAGTTAAGGTGAAATTAAAAGGAACAGAAACCTTAAAAAACAACTCTTCAGAGCCTAAAAGCTTAACTTGAGATGCACAAGGATACCCCACAGAATAGACTAATTTAGTGATTGTAGCACTGGTATCCTGAACATGATTCTGACCTAGACATCTGCATGTTTTACTGATCTAGTCCAGACTTCAAAACATACAGTTTAATTGGCTCCTTATGAAATTAACCTTAGTGTATGTATGTTACATTGAATAGTTATTAGTGGCAAGGGGAAAAAATCCAACCTGGTATATGCCAGAGTTAAACTAAAACATTTCACCAACATTTTTGATACTAAAATGAACTTTGAAATGCAAGTTGAATGAAACATAAAGCATGTAGAAAACTCTAGTTAAGTTTGTAGACTTCCAAAAAAAAAAATAAAAAAAAAAAAAAAATAATTTTGCTAAGCAAGTACGGTATGTTTATACGCACGTTTTCCATACAGTATATGGCTATGTCAGCATTTTAGGCTTTAAAACATCACTGGATATTTCATGGAGAACAGCAGTGTAAAAATTTCTTTCTTTTTGTCTTTTACAGCCCGTGAATCTCACACAGAAGAGTTAATTCGAGACAATCTGTTTTTTACCCATCCTAAATTATATTTTTTCTTTCCCTTTTTTTAAAAAAAAAACAAAAAAACCCTCAAATGACACTTATAAGAGAAGTCACTAAAAAGAAAGTATTTTCCATACAAAATCTCAGCAAGAACCTAAACACATTGAAAATAAATAAGAACCTTATCTACCACCACAAGAATGACCATAAACATCTTTTCTAGAAACCGGTATTTCAGTGGCATTCAAACACATTATACACACATTATAATAGAGTATTAAAAATATGTATGTGGAATATATCCACACCCATGAATGTTTGTGGACACTTTGTGGTAAAATATCCATACAGTCAGTTTAAGCGAGTGCCTGACGAAGCATCTGCATTTCTTCTACACACACCCACTGCATTTGTACAGTATATCAGTCATGTCCAGGTGCAGAATAATAACACAGATATACACAAAAGAAAATGTAAACAGAAAGATTTGTCAGGCCAAGTATGTTCTCCCCACAACTATACAAAATAAACACAAATGGAGGAGAAATACACATATATAATGTGCCAGAACCACACTTGTAGCAGTGTTAAATGAGCCAGTGCTTAAATATAAACATCAAATATGTACAACCATACACGATTGCTTCAATAAAAATACATATCCTAACAATGTATGTTTTGTTTGTCTATACATATATACCATATGCATGTATTTCTGTAGCTTACAGATAAATGTAAACCAAATTCTCCACACATTGTGCAGCACTGCAACATAAAGCTTCTTAATTATTTCAATGCAGACAATGCTACACATTTTTAAGTACAAAACATTAATTTATTGCCAAGACATGCATCCAAAACAGCATGATAAATCTATTGGAAAAAAAAATCACTGCCTTTTTACAAACATTCTCTCACAAGGGGAAATGCATCTATTCCAAACTAAAAACACTGGAAGCCAGATTTGCACTGGGAAAAAACCTTATCCCTGCACATAAAAAGAAAACAGGCAGAAAAAATCCTAGTTACCCCCCCCCCCCTCCTTGACTCACCCATATTTACTCTCCTGTAGGTAGCAAAGGGAGAAGCTGACAGCAGTGTCCACATACATCCTGAGTCCCCTAGGTAGCAGGCACAACTGGGTCTTGCGGCAAAGATAGAAGCAAGAGGCTGTTTTGCCTTAGATACCACAGCCAAAGGCCCTGCAGCCTGAGACACAGAACTAAAGCAGGAGCCACTCGCTTAAGATGGCGATGGAGCAGGGCCAGTTATAAGAGGTTACACAGCACCGTCAGCCACCCCCCTCCTTTCTCATTCAGTCTTTCACTTACCCTTCCTCTTGGCCTCTTTGCAGAAGACATTCTTGATCTCCAAGGATTTTTTTTTACTCCAATATGCCCCCCCAACCAAACTAAACCTCCTCCACTACAGGGTAGCCTTCAAAAGCCAGACACTGACAGGATCTGCCGTCCTCCATTCAGGAGCAGCAACCTTATACCGCAACTATACATTGTGTATCCTGAACGTTATTATATTTTTTTCTCCTGATGAAGCTAGGATAGGGGGTTGGGAAAGAGAGGAGGGAGTGAGGGGGGATTCCTCACTGTGGCTATGGATGTATTCACAAGCTCAGCATAGCTACAATAACAAAAAAAAAAAAAAGGAAAGCAAAGGGGAAATTAATGCTCAGCAGCATCAAAATGCATCAGCATAAATATTAGAGATGCTGAAATGGGAAAAATGTATAAAAAAAAAAAAAAATGCAAATACATAGATCGGCTGGTGATGAACAGCCAGCAGAGGGAGCTGATCAGCATTGCATTATGTTTTTAGTATTTGCTTTTTTAACATCATCACTGCCAGAATTTTGCCTTAATATGCACCAAAATTGCTCAAATAATTTCGAATGGGTAACACAGAAAAAAACATCACACATGCCTATGGCATGGTATTTCAGAAATTATTTATCTGTGAAGCTCAATTGATCTAAGGTAGACAATAAGCTATCAAACTTACTAAACCATTAATGTACATTATAATTTTGCTGAAAATGGGAGAAATTACTAATTAAGGTTCAAAATATTGCCTTAAGTAAGCATATGCACACTCACTGTAATTTCCCTCCCCTGTATGCTCAGTATAACCGTAAAGGAGGACTTTATGGCTAAAGGAGGACATACATGGCTAAAAATGCTCTGTTTTAGATACTGAATTTACTGCATCAGCCTTTAGATTCAGAATCTATATAAACAGTGATAATTTAGGCAGTGAAAGCTGTGCCCATGGGGTTATGATCTTAGATTGTGATAGAAGTGTCAGTGACACAGTGACATATTAAGTCAGTATGGTCTGGGCAGTTGTTGAAAAGCTAAGCTTACGGTTGATGCAAATCATCAAGCAGAAAATAAGGCTTGCCGGTCATAGAATTTGATGCTACAGGGCTGATTATTAAAATGCACTGGTTTCTGAGTTGCCATGAATCTGAATGAATTACTAAACAGTCCTGTATTATGAATTTTATATTCTATATAATATTGTGAGCTGGTCCCTAAGCTCAGGTAACTGACAGCAGTATAGAGCAGAAAAGAAGATGGGGAGCTACTGGGGGCTGGTACAGAGTTTCAAAACATAACCTGCAGCAATTCTAGCCTTCTCCTTTTTAAGCTTTTGTTTTCTTTAAGTCAACTTTTTGTTACAGAATAGCCTATTCTTAGCAATGTTTCAAATGGTCTTCATTTTTTTTTTAAATTTATTATAGCTAAAATATTTGCCTTCTTTTTCCAGACCTGGTAGCCACAAAGGTATTGCTCTATGAGGTTACAATTTCATTGCGATTTACTTTGTATTACCTATTTTTATATACAGGCCTTCTCCTATTCATCGTTCAGTCTCTCATTGAAGTCACTGCCTGGTTCCTAGGGAAATTTGGACCCTAGCAACCAGATACCTGCTGACATTTCAAGGTGAAAAGCTGCTGAACACACACACAGACATACATACACACTCCATTCTATTCCCATTATTCTGACATCCTTCAAAAGTAATTTTATAAAAAAAACTTAACACAGCTTATGAAAATTCATAATAGTATTAGTGACCATAATGTATCATATAATATATCGTTTAATGTCTGGTGCAAAAACCAAAAATACACTGGGGCAACAAAAACCATGAATTTCAGAAAAGCTAATTTTAGTGCCTTGAGGGCTGCCCTTCAGAGTATTGATTGAGGCATTATGTTTTCAGCTAACAGAAACGGTTGTCATTTAAAATGATATTAAATCATTACTGTTCTCGATTTATTCCCTTAAGGAGTAAATGTAGAAGCTCTAAAATCACCCTATGTGGCTTAATATAGAAGTAAAGAAATATATATAAGAAGAGAAAGGCATTTAAAAACTACAAGTCTGTTGGCACAGAAGCTGCATTTAATGAATATAAACACTATAATAAATGTTGTAAATCAGGAATCCGGAAGGCAAAG
The DNA here is from genome assembly GCF_017654675.1 of Xenopus laevis. Classification (NCBI taxonomy): domain Eukaryota; kingdom Metazoa; phylum Chordata; class Amphibia; order Anura; family Pipidae; genus Xenopus; species Xenopus laevis. The sequence goes on from NC_054377.1 coordinate 41,842,170, forward strand.
AAAGGAAATGAAGAGTGCATTGCGGCAGAGGCTAAGACTAACCCCAAAAAGTTTTTTAAATATATTAATAGTAAAAAGATGCAGGCTGAGGGTGATGCTCCATTAAATAATGGTACCAGTATGGTTGTAACAGATACAGAAAAGGCAAATGTACTAAATCAGTTCTTTTCTTCAGTGTATACAATAGAGGAGTCACTTCATAGCTTCACTGATGGCTCAGCTCAATATAGTCAGTGGCTGTCTCAGGATATGATCCATAATAAAAATTAATGTAAACAAGGCTCCAGGGCATGATGGCATACACCCCCGGCTTCTAAGAGAGCTTATTTCAGTTTTAGACCAGCCCCTATTTCTGATTTTCTCAGATTTGCTTTCATCTGACTATGGATTGGAGAAAAGCTGATGTCATTCCACTATTTAAAAAGGGATTACGATCTCAGCCTGGCATTTATAGGCCAGTAAGTTTGACTTCTGTAGTGGACAAATTATTTGAAGGCTTGTTAAGGGAACACATCTAAAATGTTGTCCTAGTGAATGGCATTATGAGCAGTAATCAGCATGGCTTTATGAAGGATGGGTCATGTCAGACAAATTTGCTTGCTTTTTATGATTAGTTAAGTAAGATGCTGGACAGTGGGGGAGGGGGCAGTAGATGTGATTCCATACAGGATATGGCATCCTTGCAACAGGATCTTGGCAAACTAGCGATCTGGGCAGCTAAGTGGCAAATGAGATTCAATGTTGATAAATGTAAAGCCATGCACCTGTGATGTAAAACTATTCAAGCCACTTTTACCCTTAATGGGACTGCACTAGGCAAATCCATTATGGAGAAGGACCTTGGAGTCCTAGTAGATGATAAACTTGGCTGTAGCAAGACAGCAGCATCAAGGGCAAATAAGTTCTTGAGCTGTATTAAAAGGGGCATTGATTCACGTCAGGAAGCGGTCATTCATATCCAGAATGTCCACTCAAACTGGACATTATTGTATTAGAGAGGGTACAGAGAAGGGCAACTAAGCTGGTAAAAGGTATGGAAAATCTTAGCTAAGAAGAAAGACTGGCCAAATTGGGGATGTTCACGCTCGAGAAGAGCCGCTGAAGGGGTGATATGATAATTATGAATAAATAAGGGGATCATATAATAATCTCTCTAATGCTTAATTAACAATAGGTCTTTTCCAGCTGACACAAGGTCACCCATTCCGATTAGAAGAGGTTCCGCCTTAATATTCAGAAAGGGTTTTTTTTACAGTGAGAGCTGCGAAGATGTGGAACTTTCTTTCTGAATCAGAAAGTTAGGCAGGTCAAAAAAAGTTAAAAGGTTGAACTTGATGGACGTGTGTCTTTTTTTTTCAACTTAACTTACTATGTTACATAACACCCCCCTCCTATTATGCTTCAAACATTTTAAAGTACAGATTTCACTGGCCCGCTCAACAGGGGGTGGCACATTGCCTGATGGGTTTTCTGTTTCTGGCTGTGCAACTACATTGGGTGCATCATTCCAGAAATACCAGTTAGAGGCAGTGTCCCACACCTGTAAAGGCTCAGAAACAGTAACTAAACTGCTCACATGCTAAGAAGATCTATCCTGCAATTTGTAGGTTACTGGTCGCAACGGACTGTGGATCTGAATGGGGTCAGACAATATGGGATAAAATTTTGATCTGGTTGAGGGCTTTCTTATTCTCATCCATTGTCCAGCTTTCCTTCTTGAATCATGGTAATCTTTTGTTTTACCCCGATAGGTTTTTACCTTTGCTAGCAAGTCTCTGGGTTCTGTTACTTTTATCTGTGGACGTCAACGTGTTAGGGGCAGCAACAGATTAGGGCCTATCAACAGTTTTGCTAGTGATTACCGAGTTGCACTACGGGGTGCAGATCTATAGTGCTGTAGGACTGTAGTTAAAGCCCTGCTGAACAGAAGACCTTCGTGCAGGTGTACCTTAAGGCCACTCTTTAAAGATTGATAGAACCGTTCCACATCTCCATTGGCCTGTGGATGGTATTGAGGTGTTAAAATGTGCCTTATGCCCTTCAATTGAAGACAATCTTCAAATTATTTTGATAGAAACTGTGGGCCATTGTCTGTAATGATTTCTAGTGGAACTTCCCACCATGAAAACCATCCTGACAACTTTTGAGGTAATGACCCCTGCTGTAGCTACCTCTGGCCATTTAAAGTATAAATCATATGCGACCAACAAGTACCTCTAGTGCTATGGTTATTTTGGTACGGTTTCTTCACATATATCCAACTGAATTTTATTCCATGGGGCTTGTGGAAAAGGCCTAATCTTGTGGTGTAACTGTGAAAACTAATGAATTAGATATCATCAGTGTGTCTTCTTCCTCCTGTGCAGTCTCCTGAGACTTAAGGACTATATGAAAGCAACTTGATTACATTTCCTTGGTCTGTAGAGAACTTCAAAGTTGTAAGGAGACCACGTTTCTGACCATCTCTGTATAAGAAGAGGCGATGGCCCAATCCTGATGTAGACAGCAAGGAAGTTAGGGCTTGATGATCTGTTCTCGGGTTAAACTTCCTGCCATAAAGGAATTTTTGCCACCTTTAACAAGCACATACTGTATACAGACCAGTGCCTTCCGCGCTCCTGCTGCGTATTTCTGCTAAGCTGGAAAGAGAGCTTGAGAAGCAAAAAAAAAAAAAAAGCAAAAGTTGATCCACTCCATGCTGAATCTGTGATAAGGCTGCACCTATGGCAACAGCTGAAGCATTACAAGAGATAAATGTAAGTGCATTTGGAGAAAAGAGTTGGTGCCAAATTGTACAGACTGCTTGGAAACATGCACTCCCATTGCACATCTTTTTTTTTTTAAACAAGGCACATAACAGTGGTGTGATTTCTGCATAATCAGCTACAAAATGTAAATAATAGTTTGTGAATCCCATAAAAGAAGTGAGTTCTGCTCTGTCTTTTGCCTATGACTAAGTGCTAGGTAAGCATGAAATGCGTTGGGCGCTAAAGGGGTTATTTCTCATGTATTTTAATATTTGATGTAAATAAACTATATTTTTTTACTTGTCAGCATGCCTTGGAGAATTATTTAAGTAACTGCTCTGTCTTTTGGCTTTGGAAATTGAGGTATGGCCTCATCGTCGGATTGTAAGGGTTGAATTTCCAGTTATGACCCACAAAGACAACTTCAGTTTGTGGGAAATCAAAGTTTGCTTTGTTCAAGATGAGGTTATAGTCCATCAGCCTGTGAAATACCTAATCAAGATTGCATTTTGTTCCTCCAGAGGGTGTCACCAGATAAATTGTTACCCCAGAGATTCCTGCAAAAATAGTTACCAGGATTTTCTGGAAACAGCTTGGAGCAGAACACAGCCTAAACAACGTACATTTGAAACGGTAACGTCCTAGACATGTAATGAGTTGGTCAGGTTTCTGGTCTGCCAAGAGAGGGGTATTTGTAAATAGCCTTTAAGGCAGTCCAGCTTTGTGAAAAGAATTTGACTCATGGCATTGTGAAATTAGGTCTTCTGTAGTGGGCAGAGGGTAACCGGTACTATTGCTTCGCTTACCTAATGTAGGTCCACACAAAGCCGAATTTTCCCATTTTTTTTAGCGATTACTAGTTTGGAAAATCATGGAGAAGAGTCAATTGGTTCTATAATAGCCTCCTACAACAGTTTATTCAGCTCTGTTCATACTGCAGCATGGATCGCTAGAGGGGGGCCTGCGCAGAGACTGCATCACTAGCGATACCTGGGTGTTCAGCAAAATTTGCATTTATGAGACTCCGTCCTGTAAAGGCCTGAGGATATTTGTCTTTCCAAATAGTGTCTACTGTGCGTATTTCAGCAGTCGAGCCCCAGTAGGTTTGCTCCCTTCTCAGTGACATAAAATGGAGAGATTCCCAAATGCTTGTTTTGGTGTGTAACAGTTAAGGTTACTTGGCCCAACTGAAATTGGGGTATTACTGTAGCCTGTTTAGCATGTTAGTGGGTAATGTCGAAAATGTGCATTCTATGCAGCAGAGTTTATAATAGAAACCTTTGCCCCAGTGTCCAAAAGCAGTGGAATTGTGACTTTAGCAATAACACAGTAGCAGAATTTGAACTTTGCATCATCCTTACTCAACGCATTAATATCGCTATTAACACAGACAGTCAATTTATACTAGATTATGAACTGGTGTGACCCGCATTAAGTGGCAAAATTTAGCAAAATGATTCAATTTGTTACAGCCCCTGCAGCGTTTCCCTTGTGCTTTGCACAGTATTATGCCACCTTTATGGCGGCTGCCTCCACAACTGAAACATAATGCATTAGATGTATTGTCAGTCAGGCAATAACAGAACAGAACCCCACTTCCTGCTTTTCAGCTCTTAGAGTTAGTCAGGTTAGTCAGTGACTTTAAAGGAAAACTATACCCCCCCCGAACAGTGTAGGTGTCTATAAAAAAGATATTGCATAAAACAGCTCATGTGTAAAACCCTGCTTTATGTAAATAAACCATTTTCATAATATACTTTTTTTTTAGTAGTATGTGACATTGGATAATCCTAAATAGAAAATTGCCATTCTAAAAAATAAGGGCTGCCATCTGGGATCTTAGGATTCATGGTGCACACAAACAAACCATATATGTCATGATGGTCACATGAGCCAATTAACAGACAGAGTTCTGTCTTTCGCTTCCACACTTCTTCCTGTTAAGTTGTAGTATTTCTGGTCAGGTGATCTCTGAGGCAGCACAGAAACCATTATGAAATGGTGGTTCAAGGTAAGAGATGTAGAAGGGCAATATTTACTTAAATATATAAACCAGTTTGGTAAGATTCTTTAATATGCCACTTAATATGATATAAACTATGTTGCTTAAATATTCATTTTGGGGGTAAAGTTTTCCTTTAAGGGGTCCACATGGGACATATCTCTCAAGTGAGTTTGCAATTGATCCTTAGCATGCAGGTCAGATTCAAAAGCAACAGTTATGACCAATGTTGCCCCCCCCTCAAGTTACTGTGTTTTCATTGATTGGTTACCAGGCAGTAACAGAAAAGAGCTGCAAAGCAGGAAGTAGTGTTCTGGCTATTATGTTAGACATCCAGTCACTCCAGCCTTTATACATTACATTTTTGGCTAACTATATTGAAAACGTTTTTAATTTACCACAGCCTATCTAGCCTGTTTTTATTTTTATACTGAACTGAAACTTACATTTATTTTGGTTGTTCAATGTTAAAAATAAATAATAAAAAATAATAAATAATGGATAATGGATCCTGTTATATGCAGTAGGGACATTGGCTCTAAATGTGGATAGATGATGCAGTAGGCCCAGTAGCCATGGTTACCTGCAATAATGTGGGTATTTGTCAGGCTGCAGGTAGAAATTGCAGAAGGTATGGAAAAGGGTTGCCAGTTACTGCCTCATACTAGGCTTACTGCCTTTATGGCAACTTACACCGCTATTAGAAGAGGTCACTTGCATGTTAAAATACATGTAAACCCCTGCCCCCCCACCCCCCAAAAAAATGTAATCAGTGAACAGCCTCTGAAATCTTTAGATAACTGCTACTCTGGTTTTTTAAAAGGTTAAACAGTAGCGCTCTAGCATCCCCTTAAAGGGGAACTCGAGTCTAAAATAGAATAATGCTAGAAATACTGTATTTTGTATACAAAACATAAACATAAACTTATTGCACCAGAAGCCTAATTGAACAAGTGATTTATGTTTTCAAATTTGGCTGCAGGGGGGCTGTCATTTTGTAACTTTGTTAAACATCTTTTGCAAGACCAAGACCGCACCTGCTCAGTGTGGGCTGGGCTTCTGTTGGGAGGCTAAGCTTAGAAATCATAAATTATCAAAATCACACAAGTCAATACAGCAAGACTGATTAATAATCAGAATATGCAGACTGCACTGGGTCCGCAGATACAAATCTCTTCACAGTCACTGGCTTTTTTATAGGGAAACAAACAAAGCTGCTCAAGGTCAGGGAAGTAAGGTGAGGGGCTCCCCCCTGCCGTTTGAGGGTTCAAGCAGACTGGCAGATTCATGGAGATATAGTCGCCTGGTGACTAATCGCCTCTTCTATGGGGCGTCAATCTCCCCGACCGCCTTCCCCCTGCTATAATGACAAAACACCAGTGCCAATGCACTCGCAACGCTTCGATTTCCAAAGTCGCCCAAAGTTTCCTTGTGAGGCAACTTCGGGCAACTTTCGGAAATCGAAGCGGCGCGAGTGCATTGGCGCTGGGGTTTTGTCATTATAGCAGGCAGCAGGCAGGGGAAGGCAGTTTGGGGAGATTGTCGCCCCACAGAAGAGGCGATTTGTCACCAGGCGACTAAATCTTCCCGAATCTGCCATGTGCTTGAACCCTTAAAGTATGATTGTTTTCCTGCAGAGCAGTTAGGGACCGTCTGTTTCCTATCTGCAGCTGTCAGAGGAAGTTTTAAAACAAAGGGGGAATTTCACTGCATACAGTCAGGTTTAATAAAGCATAAAAGTGAATCAATCACAGCTCCAAGCAGTAGTTTTAAACTGCAAAATATTTATTAGCAGTGTTTGCGCACTACATGTTTCGGGCTGGGCCCTTTTTCAAGTGTAAAACCTTCCAAACAACTTTCAGTTGTTTTTCTGTTCCCCAGAAATAGAGACTTTTTATTCAATTATCTTCCATTATTTATTTTTTACTGTTTTTCCAAAATCGAAAGTTTAAAGTTGAATGTCCCTGTTTGAGTCTGGCAGCTCAGTAATTCAGGCGCAGATTCTAAACTGTTACAATTTTGCAACATTTAGTTGATACATTTCTCAGCAGCATCTCTGGAGTATTAGCAACTATTGTATCAATTCTAACAGCTGCTTGTAATGAAACTCAGGAATTCTGCTCAGCAGGGACAAAGATAAGAAATGTATCAACTAAATGTATCCATTTAGAACAGTTTACAGGGTTGGCAACCCCACCTCCCAAGACTGCTTCCGAAGGTGAAAAATGACACTTAACACTTCAATATTAGAAAACCAGTCACACATAGAAAATAGAAAAATAGAAAATACCTGGTGGATAACACAGCACCCCCTCCCAGCACATGATTAAACACCTTAGGGGCCCCTAACAAATGCTAATAAATCCCCAGAACAAATACCAGGCTTATGTTCCACAGGCAGAGCAGGGCACACACAGGCAGAGAATGTTGCACACAGGGACCATAGGGCAGGCAGATTATGGCACACACGGGGAGCATAGGGCAGGCAAAATATGGCACAAACGGGGAGCATTGGGTAGGCAAAGTATGGCACACACAGGGAGCATAGGGCAGGCAGAACAAAGCGGAAGACAAGGAAAGCTATCAGGACCACTCTAAGTACTACATACAGTGACACAGTGCTGGTGAACCTCCAGAAGTATGCATTAGTGTGAACAGGTGAACTATGTGGGCAGTTCCAGTCTGAGTCACATTCTCAGGTGTTAACAGTACGGGGCTTTAGGGGTGTAGACAATAGAGGTGTTACAAGTGTAAACAATGTATGGGGGGGATTACATGTGTGAACAATACAGTCTGAATTTAAGGTATAAACAATGCAGGGGCCAGTTAAACTCTGTAGTGTATTTAAAGCATACACATGGTAAGCAGACACAGCAGACAGACTTTCACGTGAGGGGCCACACAAGGAGGGTGCCAGTTGGACAGCCCTGGTTTAAACGATTTTCTAGTAGACTTAAGGTATGAAGATCTAAATTACAGAAAGATCCATTATCCGGAAGACCCCAGGTCCCGAGCATTCTGGATAACAGTCCGCACACTTGTATAAGAACATCATGCCAACAGTCAAACATGGTAGCGTGATGGGTGTGGGAATGCTTTGTTGCCTCAGTACACGGACAACTTGCCATTAATTAAGTAATCAAATTCTGCGCTATGTGAGAAAAGAGAAAAGTCTGTGAGCTGAAGCATAACTGTGATCTAGCAAGACAATGATCCAAAATATTAAATCAAATCCTCATCTGAATGACTTTCTATTTAAATTTTAATTTTATTTCTTCAAAATCCTGATCTGAACCACTTAGTTGCTCAAAAACCAACAGTACCAGTGTGTCTGAAGTAAAGTAGTTCTGCAAAGAACAGTGGGTGTGAAAGTCAGTTATTAAATTGTCTGTAGCACTTGGCTTCTAAATATTCTACAACTAGTTTATTTCAGTTTTAAAAGAAAACTATACACCTAAACATTTCAGGTCACTGTGAAACAGCCCATATGTAAAACAGTATTTCATATAAATTTTAAAAAATAAGGGGTTGTTCACCTTTAAATTCATATTTAGTATCATGTAGAGACTGATATTCTGAGACAATATGCAGTTGGTTTTCATTTGTTATTATCTACGTTTTTTTGGCTATTTCGCTTTTTTTATTCGGCAGCTCTCCAGTTTGCAGTTTCAGTAATCTGGTTGCTAGGGTCCATATTAACCTAGCAACCATTTGACGGAGAGACTGGAATATGAATAGAAGAGGGCCTGAATACAGAGATGGATAATAAAAAGTAGCAAGATAATAAAAAGCTTTCTTTTTGTAGATGGGATCACCCCATTTGAAAGCTTGAAAGAGTCACAAAATAAAGGCAAATAATTCAAAAACTATAAAAAAGAAAATAGGAAGGCCAACTGAAAAATTGTTTAGAATTAGCCACATTCTATAAGATACTAAAAGTTAACTTAATAGACCAGTAACAAAAAAAAAAAAACGAAAACAAAACACCAAGACAGTTTTAACTTTTAAATCGCAAAGCTCTAATTAAGAAATTACTTACCGATTCTCTGCATGCGCTCCTCTAAAAAAACGGCGACATGGCGACGATCCATTGTGCAGCACTCGATTTCTCCTACCTGCATTCTATTGGAGATAGCCAGGGAGGAGAAATCCAGCGCCACATGATGGATCGTCGCCCTGTAGCGGTTTCTGAAGAGGAGTGCATGCAGAGTATCGGTAAGTAATTTCTTAATTAAAGCTTTTCAAATTAAAAGTTAAAACTGTCTTGGTGTTTTATTTTCATTAAAAAGAAACAAATTAAAAAAAAAAAAAAATGATGTTACTGGTCCTTTAAAGCGATACTGACACATCCTATAAAAATCATAGGAATGTGTCAGTATGAAGTAAATGCTGCACGCAGAATATTTCCCCGCAAAGCCCCCTGCAAAGCCACCCCAGCCAGCGAACCTGTGTGCAGCAGACCGGCTGACACAGCTAACTGATCTTCCGCTTTCCTTCAGTGACGCAGGGCTGGGGGTGGGAGCAATCCTTCCATAGGCTGAAATCCTGTTTTGATTCGTAATCAGCCTATGGAAGGATCGGGCCGCCTCCAGTCCAGCGTCACCGACACCGCTAAATGATTTTCTGAACCGTTTCAGAGGGTTGGGTGAACGCAGGTTTGTGGGGGCTGGGGGCAGCTTTGCGGGTGGCTTTGAGGGGAAATATTCCGGATGCAGCATTTACTTGATACTGACACGTTCCTAGGCTTTTTATAGGAACTTGTCAGTATAGCTTTAAAGTTTTTATTCTGAAGGTATAGTTTTATATTAAGGGGCAATTACTTTTAAAAAGGCTTCAGATCATTTTGTTTCAATTATAATAATATTACATTGCGTAATAATTTAGAAAATTCTGTGATTATGACAAACTTTAACATAGATAAAATATTTTGAAGAGGCATTATGACGAATGTTACTTGAACATTTTATTTTTATTAAAACCAATATCTGTCTGTTATATTTTCTGCATTCCTGCCTCTGACTACTGAAAATATTGCAAGCGAAGTGATTAATAGATTTGCCATTACAAATCAATTTACAATATTGGCAAAAAAGGCTCTATCTGCCATACATCTTAAAATGATAAAATGCTGAATTGGTATACAGGCATGGGAGCAGTTTACCATAATGCTAAGGACCTGGGCTTTTCCGGATAATGTATGTTTCCATAATTTGGATCTTCATACCTTAAGTCTACAAGAAAATCATGTAAGCGCTAAATAAACCCAATAGGCTGGTTTTGCTTTCAATAAGGATTAATTACAGTTAGGCCCATAAATCTTTGGACAGAGACAACTTTTTTATAATTTTGGTTCTGTACATTACCACAATGAATTTTAAATGAAACAACTCAGATGCAGTTGAACTCCAGACTTTCCGCTTTAATTCAGTGGGTTGAACAAAAAGATTGCATAAAAATGTGAGGAACTAAAGGCTTTTTTTAACACAATCACTTCATTTCAGGAGTTGATTTGAGGGGGGTTGCTTGTATGTGGAAGATTTTGCTGTGAACAGACAATATGCGGTCAAAGGAGCTCTCCATGCAGGTTAAACAAGCCATCCATAAGAGGCAAAAACAGAAAAAACCCACCCGAGAAATTGCTACAATATTAGGAGTGGCAAAATCTACAGTTTGAGAAAGAGAAAGAAAAAGCACTGGTGAACTCAACAATGCAAAAAGACCTGGATGTCCATGGAAGACATCAGTGGTGGTTAATCGCAGAATCATTTCCGTGGTAAAGAGAAACCCCTTCACAACTTCACTACTCTTCACGAGGTAGGCGTATCGATATCCAAGTCTACCATAAAGAGAAGACTGCATGAAAGTAAATACAGAGGGTGCACTGCAAAGTGCAAGCCACTCTTAAGAATAGAAAGGCTAGATTGGACTTTGTTTAAAAAAATCTTAAAAAGCCAACACAGTTTTGGAAAACATTCTTTAGACAGATGAAACCAAGATCGACCTCTACCAGAATGATGGCAAATATGGAGAAGTTGTGGAACAGCTCATGATCCAAAGCATACTACATCATCTGAAAAACATGGCAGAGGCAGTGTGATGGCTTGGGCGTGCATGGCTGCCAGTGGCACTGGGACACTAGTGTTTATCGATGATGTGACACAGGACAGAAGCAGCCAAATTAATTCTGAGGTGCTCAGAGACATACTGTCTGCTCAAATCCAGCTAAATACATTCAAATTGATTGTGTTTCATAATGACCCAAAACATACAGCCAAAGCAACCCAGGAGTTTATTAAAGCAAAGAATGGGATATTCTTGAATGGCCATGTCAGTCACCTGATCTGAACCCAATTGAGCATGCATTTCACTTGTTAAAGGCAAAACTTCGGACAGAAAGGCCCACAAACAAACAGCAACTGAAAGCCACTGCAGTAAAGGCAGAGCATTAAAAAGGAGGAAACCCAGAACCTGTCCATGAGTTCAAGACTAAAGGCTGTCACTGCCAGCAAACAGTTTTCAACCAAGTATTAGAAATGAACATTTTATTTTCAGTTTTTTAATTTGTCTAATTACTGCACTTCCTTATGGTCTGGCCACACAAGCAGATTCAGGGAGATTAGTCGCCCCAGCGACAAATCTTCTCTTCTTCGGGGTGACAATCACCCCGAACTGCCTTCCCCCTGCCGGCTAAAATGAAAATCGCCTGGGGGAAAGCACACACGGCACTTTGTTTTCCGAAGTCGCCCGAGGCTTCCTCATGAGACAACTTCGGGAGACTTCGGAAAACAAAGCCGTTCGGGGAGATTGTTGCCTGAAGAAGAGGAGATTTGTCGCTAGGGCGACTGACTAATCTCCCCGAATCTGCTTGTATGGCCAGACAGTAAATGTCACTGCTCTCCACACATTCCCCCAGCTCTCTTCACCATTTAATTGTGTAGTCAGGGCATGGGGATGGACATTGGGTCCCCATTCTGGTGCACAAAGAAGATTCGGAGATGATGCAAGGCTTGCCTTAATAACAGTGCCCACAAAATGGGTCTGCCTGCTTGCTATATTTAGACAAATTATTGCTATAAGGCTTTAGTTCCTCACATTTCTATGGAATCTTTTTGTTCAACCCAAGGGGAAATTCTGCAGTTCAACTGCATCTGAGTTGTTTCATTTAAAATTCATTGAGGTAATGTACAGAACCAAAATTATAAAAAAAAAAGTTGTCTCTGTCCAAAGATTTATGTATATCGTAGTTTGGATCAAGTACAAGGTACTGTTCTATTATTACAGAGAGAAAAAAAGGTAATCATTTATAAAAATTTGGATTATTTGGATAAAATGGAGTCTATGGGAGACCGCTTTTCCGTAAATCTGAGCTTCCTGGATAACAGGTTTCTGGATAACCAATCGCATACCTGTATATAGAAAGTCTTTCTGGCAATCTATCTAAAAACAAATGAAATTTAAAGATAGTTTGAAAGACAAAAACTGTTCTGCATATTCTAGATAGGAAATGTATACCCCATTTAATAATGCTTAGCACCTTTTTGTAACAACCAAGTTTATTATCTACTAGGGATGCACTGAATCCACTACTTTGTATTTGGCCAGACCCCCGAATCCTTTGCGAAAGATTCGGCCAAATATCTAACTAAATCCTATTTGCATATGCAAATTAGGGGTGGGAAGGGGAAAACATTTTTTACTTCCTTGTTTTGTGACAAAACGTCACGAGATTTCCCTCGCCACTCCTAATTTGCATATGGATTCGGCCGGGCAGAAGGAAAAAAGCCTAATCCCAAACCGAATCCTAGATTCGGTGCATCCCTATTATCTACAAGTAACTATAGGTCCTACTCCATAGATTTACTTGCACTAATGGTTAAGTGATTTAAATATTTTTACATTCCCAGACTGCCAAGATCCTGCTGCAAGGATACCAAATAATGGATGGAATTAATTGGGCTACATAGTTTTGTCATCTGCAAACACTTATACAGTATATTACTTACGATACCCTCCCCTAATTCATTAATGAACAACTTAAAGTGGACCAAATACACAATCCTGTGGGACCCCTATGAAGAACCCTACTACAATTAAAGAAGGTACCATTGATAACCAACCTCTGTTACACAACCCTTTAGCCAGTTTCATATCCATGACCAAACAACATTGACAAAAAAGCTTAGTTTGCCTTTTTGAATCCTTTATAATCAAATTATTTTCATTACTGAATGGAACCACACTCTAAATCTGTATCTTTTTATTATTATACACCTCCAGATCCTATTGTTTGCCGAGATCGCCAAACAAGTGGATTTGGGCATGATTTAGGCACCAACAGGCTGGCTCAAATCAGTCATTAGCCCAAGGGTCAACAACTAGATCATCCATTGGGGCCTACAGAAACATTGGATGAAAAGTGCATCAACAAGCCAATGCACTCCTCGTATAACGAATTTTCAAACCTGCCCGATTTTCAGGCAAGCCCATTCATTGGCAGGACTCATACATAGGCAGACAAATCACCAAATTGGTTAGAAGTGGCTGAATCAGCAGTTTAAATCTGCTTGTTATCTTTAGTCTGAGAAGCTCTGCTACCTTTGCCTTGCTGAATGATGCTTTACAAGACTCGTTGAAGTATTCTGGCTGGTAAGTGTAACTCCTCTTCAAATAAATGCACCAGTATAGGGAACTGCTAGCAGAGCGCCTTGCTGCCATCTTCTTTCATATCCCAGATGCCCTCTTGGTGATTCTGTAAAAAGTGCACATATAGTACAGAAATCTGCAGAAAAAAGTTCTGAACTGTGCATATGCCTGCCCTAACTAAGCAGAACTAACTGACTAAGGATGGGAAAGTCCTACCACTCTGCTCCTCAAATAGTACCCTCAGGTTTGGTGAGGTTTTCTTTTACGAATAGGAGCTCCAGCCTGGGGTAACAGGTTAGCGACTGCAAATTACTAGAGAGAGTGCCAAGCAACTTGCCATCTTTCTCTCTGTGATTTTGTTTTTGTGCTTTCATTTGAAAGGAAATTCACGCTGGCTTATTCAAGTGCTAGCCTTATTATTCCAGTGAAAAAGCAAATCAGTCAGGATGCGTTTAAAGAGCAAATCAACCCCAAAATAAAAATTTGCCTAATAAAAGAAAACATAATTCTAAGCAACTGTCCAATATACATTCATTTAATATTTTCAGTTAAAAATGTGTTTGTAAATTGAATTTCTATTGAAAGCAGCATTTTCTCCTGGTTGTTACTTTTTGAAAAATGTTGCAAAAGTCTTTGTTCCCCAGCAAAGACAGGTCTGTTAATCAGCGGCCTTATCTTACATTGTATCAACAGTCTGAGCCAGAAGTGCAAAGAATAGACAGGGACAGACAAACACTGCTTTCAATAGCATAACATATACACATAACTTGAAAAACATAGACAATTTGTAATGACTGTATATTGCAAAGTTAGCATAATGGTTTCTTTTAATAGGCAACTTTTTATTTTGGGGCTGACTTGCCTTTTAAATAAGACATTGTGTTAATTGGCAATACCATATTTTAGAGTCCACCCATATATACAGCATCTTCTCTGTGAAATGGTGGGCAACTATAAAATGATCACAAGAAGTAGGGTTCTGTACCTCCTGGAGACTAAAATAATGTGTTACTTCATACAATACATATAGCTTTCTAATACTGTAATCGTGTATCTTGGACCATTTTGTAGTGAAACATATTGAAAGTACTCTGATAAGGCATCTTCTAAAGTCTGCTAGGCTGTTTTCTGTATAGTACAACTGGTATTTGTCTTGCTGCAACTTACGCCTTGAGCTATCTCAGCTTATCAGTGCACAGTGCCACTTACAGCTGTTTAGCATGTTCGCTGCATCCCTTTTTAACCCACTGTTTACCTCCTTGTCGTGAGCAACTATCTTCTTGCCCAGACCCCGCTTCCTGTTCACCCTTCAACTTAAGTGTCGGAATACCAGAACCAATAAGCAGTGAGGTTGGTGTTTGGAATATCGCCAACGACAGGCAAACGTTTTCTGCAGTGACCCCTTCCCCACATCCCCGTGCAACAACGTAATAACTGGAATCAGATTTCACTGCTGCCTGACATCCCTCTCCAGCAGTTTCGGGGGGGGGGGGGGGGAGGAGACACGGAAACACTAACGTACAGGCCTAATGCTGAAGTAGGGTAAAGACACAGTATTATAAGAGATATAATATATTTTGTTTATTATTAAATGAAAAAAAGCAATAGGAGGAAAGTAAATCTGAAAGGATTGCCCAAATAAAAGATCTAGAAACAGGTAGAATGCTAATCAACAATTAAAGACAATGAAAAACAAAACAAAATAAAGACAGCAGGGAGGGAATACATGTGGATGGGTTTGCAACTCATAAGAAAATAACACAGTAGTAAATGGTGCAGTGATTTAACAGCTGCCATACATATCTTATTATAACATTATATAAGATGGTCACAAACTTGCCAACAATGCTATTTACTAGTCTGTGTATTGAACAAAATAAAACAATAGCCTCCTGACTAATCTCACTGGGGTTTGGCTAGAGGCTGCTGTCAGGTAAGGACCACAGGGTCTGCATAACAGATGTGATCCAATCTCTGGGCTAGGCACTAAATAAACTGATTATGCCAATATAGCCATCCATCTGCATGACAAAGTTGGGCAAAATACTCTTGTTTGGAGACGATGGATGGAAATCTTCAAGTGGCCATACATGGGCAGATAAAAGCAGACAGGCCAAATTGGCAGCTTACTGGTCAATGTATGGGGCCCTCCGACGGGCTTCCCCAATCGATATTTGGCGAGACTCGTGCAGGGGTAAAAATCCAGTTGGATCACGGATGCATCGGTTCATTGATGCAGTCCCGCGATCCGACCGCCTGTATAACTTTCATTATGATCTGATCTTTGGGCCCTAGGGCCCACGATCGTGCTTCCACTTCATAAATAGATACATTTGCTTGATCTTGATATTCTGCATCTTCGCTTTATTTAGTTAGTTTAGTTAGAGGCATAAACAGTTAAACATCCCCCATTTAAGGGGTAGGAGTCAGCAGGTAAGGACTGAGAATTAAATTAGGCCCTGGCATTTCAGGTTCACAGAGGCCCACTCAGCCCACATAGAGGCCCACCAGCCCTCTAAATAGTGACTTTCAATGGGAACTTATAGCAGCCCCTCTGGCATTTGCCAGAACCCACAGATTGCCAGTCTGGGCCTGGGAGTCAGTGCTAAACCCTCAAACATGTGAACAAGGCAGGTCTGTTCTAACGAAAATCCACCATCTGTTGCTGCTCTCTCTCCTGATTAGGCCACACCAGTCCGACCAATATAATATATGCAAAGAGGAATAGGATGGAGCACACAAATTCAGCAGATTTTACTGCAAAATATTTATTAGCACAATATATGTTTCGGATCTTCATGGATCCTTTTTCAAGTGAAAACTCCATCCTATTCCTCTTTGCAAACCCTCAAACATGTTTGCCTTTTTTTTCAATTGAACTTTTAAAGGAACAGTTCAGTGTGAAAATAAAAACTAGATAAATATAGGCTGTGCAAAATAAAAAAGGTTTCTGATATAGAAAAAATGTAATGTATAAAGGCTGGAGTGACTGGACGTCTAATATAATAGCCAGAACACAACTTCCTGCTTTTCAGCTCTATAACTCTGAGTTAGTCAGCGACTTGAAGGGGGGCCACATGGTACACAACTGTTCAGTGAGTTTACAATTGATCCTCAGCATGCAGCTCAGATTCAAAAACAACAGATATGACCCAACCAGGGTCACCAGTCAGTGTAAACCAAGAGAGCTGAAAGGCAGGAATTAGTGTTCTGGCTATTATGTTAAACACCCAGTCACTCAAGCCTTTTTACATTACATTTTTGGCTAACTAACTATATTAGAAACATGTTTTATTTTGCACAGCCTATTTATCCAGTTTTTATTTTGACACTGAACAATTCATTTAAAGCTTGCCACTAATTGATCAGTTGCCTTGTTGAATTAGGGTTCATCTGAATTCACACAGCACCATTTTTATTCAAGTTGCTTCCAAGACCTTCAACTGGTCTCCATTATGTATCTTATGGGTTTTTTTTTTTCAACTGATAGCACCTATTTAGGTTCTTTGCAGCCTCTAGCTAAAATTGTTCTTTAAACATTAGCATCACTGGCTATTGTCAACAAAAGGGTAAAGCATGCTGAAAAAAATAATTCAGAAAGTTATTTTGCCCACTTGAATAATTCATTCCAACAGTGAATCATTATTATTATTAACATGTATTTATATAGCGCCAACATATTGCGTATTATCGTCATAAATGTTTGTTACCTCTTGGTAAAATGAATTGACACTTTATAAATCAGCCCCAAATCTATAAAAAGTCTTACTGGGAAATGTCATTAAAAAAAAATTCCACTTCAATTGTGATTTATATCTAAAGTTGCAGCCTTGAGAGGCAATTAATTGGCAGTATTTCTCAAACTGCCCCTTGCCTTAATGGCAAAACTGAATTTCACTTGTCCCCCTTTGCATCCTTGCCTAATAGGGGCTAAAGCTAATTTGAAACCTCAGTTGACTATGGCAGTAAAACATTTTAAATGTAATACCAAATCTCCATTAAATACCGTTCACTGCAATCCAAAGTTTACACATCAAACAAAAACTGGACAATCATTTAAGGAGAACTAACACTCCACAAGTAACAAAAGCCCCCCTTAAAGGGGTTGTTCGCCATTAAATTAATGTTTAGTATGATGTAGAGAACGATATTTTGAGACAATTTGCATTTTTTTTATTATTATTTGTGATTTTTGAGTTATTTAGCTTTTTATTCAGCAACTCTATCTACAACAATTTCAGCAATCTGGTTGCTAGGGTCTAAATTACCCTAGCAACCATGCATTGATTTAAAGAGGATATGAAAAGGAGAAGCCGTGAAAATAAAGATAAGCAATAAAAAGCAATAACAAAAAAATTGTAGACTTACATAGCATTTGTTTTTTAGATGGGGTCAGTGACTCCCATTGAAAGCTTAAAAAAGTCAGAAGAAGGCACTGTGCATTAGTCAAAAAGGTGCCCCTGAAAATGCAAAGCAGCAGACTTTCCGGGCACCATCTTCTGCCAGTTCGCATTCTTTCGGGTCTCTTCGCCCATACGAAGCCTGTGGGAGCATGCCCATGATCCCGCATGCTTAGTATTGGAGGAACTGGACAGAAAGCGTGATTAAACACTAAAATACAGTTTACAAGATGCAAAACTCTTAGTAATAATACCTTCTATATGAAAAACCTGAGCAGTTTCACTCACTAGAAAATGCAAAAAAAACGTTATTGTTATTGGAGCATCACCACTAGAAAATGTTTGTGGCAAGTTGAAGCAAACATATTCAGTTGTCTATTTACTAGAGAGTTACACAATTTTAGGCTGAAAAGAAAGTACATCCCATCTTCATTTTTTTTAAAAAAATAACAGCAATTTTGGCAAGTATTTAAGCATTTTCAATATTATGCATTTTAAATTACTTACCTGTTGAAAATGGTATTATATCATGAACGATTGGTTAATTACATATTGCTCAACAAGATTGTCCTACAGTTGTCCTACACTGTTGGAGGTAGTTCACCAGACAACTGGAGGGCCACCTTCTGATATGCACTATTGGATGCTTACAAAAAAGCTTGCTCCTCCATGTGAGAAGGCTGGGGCTTAGTTAGGTTGGAAGCAGAGACATGTGGGGAGGGGATTTGGCTGCTATTGTAGAGTCCTGCTTGTCACACACTGACATCACCAGTAGTGATGTGCGGGTTGGTTTACCCGCAGGTCAGGCAGGTTAGGGCCGGTTCCTGCACAAAGTCTTCGAACGGGTCCAGGTTTGGGCGTAACCTAGCACTGCAGGCTTCCAGCCCCTAAATTTATAGACATGTACCAGCCACTTTCATGATGTCATTGTGGGGCAGGGCAGGCACGAGTTTATAAATAGAGGGGGAATGGCGGGCCGGGCCTGGTGTCGGTCGGGAGTGGGTGAATTAGGGTCAAGAATCTTTAATCACCAGGTTACTCTAATGAGAAAGTGGCTCTCCTGACTGCTGAGGAAAAAGTGAAGAAAAAGGGGCAGTGCTGAAGATGATATCTGGGATTTTACTTTTTGAAAAACTGGATCTGAAAGGTACCAGTTATCCTCTGAATTTTAGGATGGCCATCTCCCATATTTAATCAAATATAAAAATAAGTAATTGAATTTTCTCTATAATACAACAGTGCCTTGTACTCAATTGCAACATCCTGTTTATTTAATTAATGTTTAATTTATTTTTTAGTAGACAAAGTATGGAGATCCAAATGATGTAAAGATCCCTTTTTGGGAAAAGCATAGGTCTTTAGGATTTGGGATAACAGGGACCCCATACCCATAAAATATAGCCATAAAAACTGCACTAACTTCCAGTACAACATGTACAATCAAATAAGGCTTAGTGAAAAATCAAGGTATTTGTCCACTTTAACCAAAGACAGAATGCATTTTCATCATGTCCGCTTCATTAGGCTTATTTTCATCCAAGGTGTAAATTATCCATTTAAGTTAGCACATCAAATTAAGAAGAAACTACCTAGTAAATATCTTTTTCTGCTAAGATTCTAACACATGATTCAGAACACATAGTACTTTATCAAAAAAGGGCAAGTTGTGCTCACCACTAATTTTTAAACCATTAGGTGGGGATGCAACGAGACAGAGACCACAAATTTCATATAGACAAATACAAGAGGTCCTCTGCACTTAACCCATTATCAGTATATTAAGGACAGCAATACATTGTGTCTTAAGATACTAAAAATGCCTTCCCCTTTAAACAAAACAGGGATTGTTTGTGCATATATTGCAATATATTTAAGATGGCCAACTACGTTAAAGTAATCCCTGGTTTTGCCAGTCCAACAATCAATTTTCATCTTATTCATTGTACATTTTACACGGGTTTACCTGCAACTTGCTTGCTTTCAAGGTTAACACTTCCTAAATTGATTGCCCTTTTATTGGCCACCACTGGGATTACCTGACTACAGCTGGAAAGGGTGGGAACTAGAACATGGAGCTGGCCACTGCTCCTGGTTCTGCTCACCACTAATTTTTAACCTGTTAGGTGGGGGTACAATGGTGTAAAATGTATAATGAAGTAGTAGAATTCTTAATGAATCAGATGAAAGTGAGTGTAGGACTGGCAAGACCAGGGATGACTGTTTCGTAGTTGGTCATCTTAAATATATTACAATATATTTAAGATGACCAACAATCCCCGTTCTGTTTAAAGGGGGGGGGGGCAATTTTAAGTAGCTTAAGGCACAAAATGTCTCACTGTCCTTAATCTATTGATAATTGGTTGAGTGGAGAGGATCCTTGTATTTGTCTACACAGTACTTTATGCAAAGGTTGCATAACAGAATTAACGACTAGAGCATTGTTTTTTAATTGTAAATACCACAAGTCAATACATGACTTAGATTTGTATGCCTTACCTTTCCCTGGAAGGTACAGTGTTGCTTCTCTTCTTGAGGCAGATGATGATTAGGATCAGAGGGGTGCCAAGGATGATGATTGTTATGTGGTTGGGAACAAAGGACTTCATTTTGCAATTTATTCTGAGTCCTGGCAAAATCCACGTCTTGATGTTCTAATACATTGCTACTTGAATTTGCATCTTCTTGGCTATAAGTGGGTTCATCAAAATGTTGCAATAAATCCTCTTGAAGCAAATCCTCTGGATCAAGTGCGGAAAAGTGTTCTGTTTGATCATCTACATGCTGTAACAAAGTGTCTTCCAATGGAGAAAACCCATTGTTTTCCATGTGGTCATTGAAATGTCTCATCTGTGCAGAGGATCCATCTGGGTGTGTAAAACTGATAGTCTCAGGAGACATTTTTGTTCTGTTAAAGTTGCCCTGAGCATGAGAAGATTGTACAATCTGAAAATTATTTGAATGCATTTGTGCATGTGGGTTTACCATACACTGGTTTGTCTCATGCTTTGTACCAATATCAGAGAATGCAGGGTTTCCAGTTAGTTCTGACAATGAGGGTGTTGTATGGTTCAGGTGGTTATTGGGAAAAGAATAGGGTGTAGAAAAGGGCTGTGTGGCATCAACAGAGCAAGGTGTCAGTGTTGGAGAATCAAAAGTGCTTTCATGTTGAACCCCAAGAGGGTTGCTGCAAAAGTTCAATTTTGCTGCTGTTGGTTGAGAGAACTGTTGCACTGATAAAGACTGTTGGGAAGTTGCAGTGTTGCCCAGCTGAGGCTTCTGGGGATTACCAATGCTATGTGGTACAGACACATTAACATCCATAAAGTTTTTTGGCTGGTTGAGAGTTTCAGGACTTACAGTGATACTGTTAATGGGGAGTTGAGGAGTCTGCTGCTGATTGGCCTGGTACAATGAAAAATCATTGTGAGTTACATAACCTTTACTTTGCTGTATAGTCTGTGAGTGTCCATGTTGGTGGAAGGGAGAGCCATTCTGACTAGGAATACTTGTTGAAGTTTGGAGACCCCACATAGGACTTCCATCCTCAGGAAATATCCCACTCCCTTGATTTGGAGGACGTATTGGTGAGCAGCTGAACTGTGACTGTGGAGACAGAACACTGCCACCTGGACTGTTGTAAGACTGGTTTACTTGGTGCAACTTCACAGAATCAAACTGATTTAGAGGATCAAACTCACCAAGTTTCTGATTTGTTTGAGAATCCCAAACATGATTAAGAGAGTCTACATTGAGAGGCTCAAACTCTGCTCCAAGATTTAATTCATCAGCAAGTGATACTGATCCATGTTGAACAAAGGCATCATCAGATAGGCCCAAAGTCTCTTCAAAAAGGTGTGCATCATCAAAAAAATCCATAATTGGATCAGTCATGCTTCTGCAGGAGGGCAACTATCTAAGATGTTCATTAGAGAACAGTACCAGGAAACTGGTCACATCATGATCCAAGTTAAAAACATTGTGGTCTTACAGAAATTTTAAAAAAATATAAATAAAGAATCAAAAGTTGCCCCTCCATCATTAAATAGCCTGCAAAATTAATAGGAAAAATTTAAAAACATGGCAATTTCATAATGTACAGATATAACTTGCTCAGTGCTTATAAAATAGTACCTTCTACAATTAAACTATAAAAATGAACCTCTGGCTCATTTACAATTTATTTAAGAAATAAGGATAGTTGGTCAATCAGAATTTATTTAGTTTATTATAAATGTGTAAAGCAGTCTGTACCTTTTGCGAAAAGGGTCTGGACATAAACACAGTATATTGGAATGGAAAACAGATCAAATAAAGAAAAAGATTTAAATTATTGCTGAGCAGACAGAAAGCTCTATATCCATCACTGCCTTGGAAACGATGAATTGGGTTTCTTTGGCGTCTTTAAACGAAGGAAAAGCATGCCAAAAAATGAAAAGTTATAGGATGGAGCTGTTGCAGTAATGGTTCCATCCAATCACTGCTGCTATAAACTGTACTACAGTGTATTTGGTAATTTTTCAAGGATACTTTCTTGTCAATACAACTATGCACTTATTACAGTGTATTAAAATACATTGCACCGCCTCCTCAGTGTAAAATAAAATAAAAGCAATGTACATATAATTACATCTCAATAATAAAATACATTCTAATAATTCCCATATTTAAAAAAAAAAAAAAAAAAAAAAAGTACATCAGATTATTGATGCTTTAAAAAGTGTTGCTTCAAATTATAGCAGTGAAATGTTTCTAAACTAACTCCCAGCATACTGCTACAACACATTATTAAGAACAACCATATACTGGGAGCTATAGCCAGCATGAGCGTTGCAGTTTTAACATTAAAAAGTTCCCTCTTCAACCATTTATATCTTTCCAAGCAAACTTGGAAAGAAAGAAAAACCTGGTAGAGGAGGGGGGTCACACTGGAGGAACCTGCACTGCAAGTAAGGGTTGAATGAAGGGCACAAAGATGTGAACTGTGGAAAGCAGCATAGCAAATCTATGTCATAAATCTAATATTTCATACTTAATTTGCACTTGAAGTGGTACATTGTGATGTTTACAGACATATTCATGACAATGTTAGTTGTTGGTGGATTTGAAAGTGTACTTATGAGAATTCCTTAAAGTGTATTTAAACCCAAAAAATGAAGTTATGTAAACTTACTGGTCCTATGCTTGCTATTTACATAAAATTTTCTATTTTTAGTGGTTTCTGGAATATTGACTGGTAATACTACACTTTTGGATTAACAGCTCTCTTCGATGGGCAGCAGGTAAGAGGCTGTGTTTATGGGCTTGCTATGCACTCTTTATACTCCTGTCATTGACTCTAGTATTAGCAGTTTAAAACAGAAATCTCAGAAAAACTAAAAATAGTAAAATATCAATTGCAAAAAATAGTTTGTTTTGTAAAAAGTAAATTTTTACTTTGTTAAAACCAAACCCCCCCCAATTTCTTTTTATAATTAACATATTGTAACAAGTTACAATTGTGTTTCACAGTTCTTGTATTATTGCTTAAAAGAGTATGTATAGCCATGTACGCATTACAAGAAACAACGGAGGCTTATTAATTGTAACAGAATTTTCAGGCATTTAGGACATTTTAACTATATGCAATTTATGTGTACAACTGCACAGTCATATCCAATCTATTCATTTGGATGCATTTTACAGTGCTTATCATGGATCAAATTTATAAGCAGGAGTGTAATAGACTTAAGAGGAATGGTAAACTCTGATAAACAGAGAAGTTTGCTGTGCATGACAAAGCATAAATATTTTAGCAGCAAACACATTTTATTGACAGAAAAAGTGTTCTGAACTGCAAAACACAAAGTTAAAACCTGAATATTTTAGTTCAACAATTTTGATAGGGGACAGATGAGTGGGTTATTATTAGTGCTGTTATTTCTATCAGCAGCAACCCAGATGCACCCAATAAAGGAATTTTTTCCTTCCCAGACAGCACTTTGAAAAAGGCCGGACCCAACAAAATGCGTTGGTAACATAATGATGGATTTTTCTGATTTTCTGATTATCCTCATTGGTAAGTGCAATATAGATTTATTTGAATGAAGGTGCTGCTACAATTTTAAACGATGGGAGTGTACCCCTTTTATGTTTATGACTGGACACAAGTTAGTGGAAGCAATGTCTTCTAGACTGGTGGTAATTCCAGGGTCCCCTTGCATTCATGTGCCCTGTACTTGCACAAATCTGTGCATAGTTCATTAGTAAATAATTTAAAACAGACCCTAGCTTTAAGAAGTCAATACATTTTTTTATTTTAAATTGAACTACTTAAATTAAATCGTCAAATCTGTTTAATGGACAATGAAAGTGTAGAGCTGGCTATATGTATCTTTGGCTATGTAGCCAAACAAATTGAGCTTTCCTTTATATGTCCAACTTGAGGATATTGATATCAGGCTTATCTGATCATTTGGACCTCCGGGCAAACAATTGGATCAGGCTGTCAGGGCAAGGACCACATTAACCAGCTGATGCGGTACTCGCCCCAATGGGATTTTTAAACCTGCCTGATTTTCCAAATATCAGGTGAATAGGCCCATCAGAGTGCCCATACAGGGACAGATAAGCTACCAACTCTCTCAATAGGCCAAATCAGACAAATCTGCCCATGTATGGCCACTTTAAGTAATAAGAAGGGGGGGGGCAAATGCATTAATCACTAAAAATAGGAAATTGCATCAAATTTATGTCAAATTTTTAAGATTCAGCAGAAAATTTCTCGCTAATGCAACAACTGGCTATAGTTGTACTTCATTGCAGTTAACTAGCAGATGATTTTGTTATTATAACTTCCCAGGCTAGCTGTTAGTTTAACTTCAGCACAATTTAAATTTACCATAAGCCCGGATCTTTAACCGATGTGTTGCTAAAAGCTTAATTTATTCAGTACAAATTGAACCAAAAGTTTAAGGATGTTCAAATAAAAGCTTATATGAACATTTCAATGTATGTTGGTTTCCTAGGAGATCATTTTGACAGACCATCCAGCAATCCTGTTAGATCAAACCAGCCTTTTGAACCATGTTGGGGTATTAGCTTACCCAAAGTGGCAAAATCTCCCTATTTCTTGGACTGTAAGCCTTATGGGGCAGTTGCCCTTTCCTTCCTGTCTCTTATAATGTGTCACTTAAGACACTATAACTATATACTTTTAGTGCACTGTCCGCTCCCCTGTTGTACTGAAAAAAAATCAACCAGAGGTTAACAAACTTAAGGCTAATGGCACATGGATTATTAGAACGTTTCAGATAGCTGAGAAGCAACAGGACCACCTCTCACTGACTTCAATGGGAACAGTCGGACAATGCCATTACTGGCAGTTTTTAGTCTGAAAATATTCTAGTGCATGTTTGGTGTTTCTGGCAGTATCAGACAGTTCCTGCTGAACTCAACACAGGGAACAGACATTAAAATAACTCAGAACGAAAACAAAAATGGGCAAATATCCAGCAAACATGGTTATGTGTTTGGGTTTTTTATTGTTTTTTTGAGTAGGATATCAGAGTACCCAGTAGGGCAAATAAATGAACTATGAAAAAAACACAGCACTGACCACGTTCTCACACGGATTTAGTTATATACGGTTCTGCAACAGTGTTTGTACTAAGCTAAACCTTACTCAATGGTGAAAAGCATCTCTTGTGTGTTCATTAATACTTAAATATAATCAACTGCGATTGTAAGATGTCACTGTATGGCGACATACAGTTCTTACTGTTACTGTCTTGTGGGGCAAGAAATGGGAATGGGAGGAATACTAAAAGGGATATTTTTTTTATATTATTGATGCAATTGAAACATGTCAATTTCACTAACTTATTCCAAAAGTATCATCTCATATCAAATACAGGAGCATTATCAGTGTATACTTACATAACATCCCTTGAGTGAAAAATACGGCATCTTCACCTATAAATGCAATTCACAGAACACCTAAAAATTAATAGGAAACCTGATTAGATACAGAAAGTTAACCTCTCAAGCATTTTAGAATAACAAAAGCAGGAATCACAATGGATTTCAATTACCAAGATATTGACTGCAACAAATCTGCCACAATGCAAAGTTTTAGAAATGGGAAAAAAAATTAGATCAAGAAAAACAATTTGCTCATATGTGCTAATCAGTCCTTACACGTGCCAATCCTAATTTTAATGGTAATTTCTCTTTTGCAACCAATCCTGAACCTCCTTTTTATTGTTTTGTAACCATATATATAAAATTATGGTTACAAAACAATAAAAAGGAGGTTCAGGATTGGTTGCAAAAGGGAAATTACCATTATAAAGGATATTATTTCTCAAATGACCAAATTAAGTCAACACAGGGACAGCTCATTTAAAGGGGAACCTATTGTGTTTGTCAAGCAAACTAAACTTCGCTTATCACAATACACAATATCAATGATTTAAATATTGTATCCTTGAGTCTTGGGTTACACAATCACAGCAAGCAGGCAGATTTTGTGGGCACAGTTATTAAGGCAAGCTTTGCAACATGCCCAAAATTTTGTTTATTCGCCGGAATGGGAGACTTGATGCTCATACCCATGCGAAACGATTAGATGATGAGGAAGGAGGAGGAATGTGAGGCGTGCAGTGACATCTAGGAAGTGCTGAATGGAAAGTGAAAGTAATGGTCTGCCCCGCTTCTATGCCTAAAACATAGAGGCGGAGCAGGCAATGCTGAGATTTTTAAATACCTTTATGATGGGTATTACCTACATCATTTTTTCAGTAGAACCTGAGCTTTCTAATCTGTTGGATTAATTTTTTGTGTATTTCCACTTCTGGAGCAAGATTTAGAGCTCTAAATAAAAAATTGCTATTTTTCATTATACAGGTATGGGACCTGTTATCCTGAAATTTGGGACCTGGGGCTTTCCGGATAAAAGATCTTTCCGTAATTTGGATTGTCATACCTTAAATCCACTAGAAAATCATGAAAACATTAAATAAACCCAATTGGCTGGTTTTGCTTCCAATAAGGATTAATTGTATCTTAGTTGGGATCAAGTGCAAGCTACTGTTTTATTACTACAGAAAAAAAGGAAATGTTTTTTTAAAATTTGGGTTATTTGATTATAATGGAGTCTATGCGAGACAGCCTTTTCGTAATTCGGAGCTTTCTGGATAATGGGTTTCCGGATAATGGATCCTATACCAGAAAAAAAACATGTCTCTTAAACGTGCCAATACCAGATATGTATAGTTATATGGATATTTCTGACATCTATAGATCAAAAACTTCAAGCAGTAAATTACTGAATCTTCAAAGCACTATGGCAGAATACACCATACTTTAAATTCCAAAGTCAAAAATCCTGGAGCAGTAGGATTACCCCAGGAAAGGAAAACATATTTTTGAAAAGTACACATTCTGCTGAATCCAAAATGGGTAACCATGTCTTTCTACTACTAATTACAAAACATCAAAGCTGTTCTGAATTTAGCAGTTTTTATAAAAATGTAAGGAAATTTTGAAAAATCAACTTCCAGTAGATACTGAATTATGTCACTAGACCATTGTTTAAGAAACTACATCTACATTTGATAATTCATTAAGAGAAATGTTCCTTTTTGTCAGAGGGAGAGACAGGATGAAAAAAAAAAAAGCAATAACCAACTTTTGTTTACTGCACATTTGCAAATGAGCATAATTAATGGGAGAAATTAGCAATTTATATAATCAGATGAACCAGATTCAGTTTGGCTAGGCACTTGGATTGAACCAAATCCAGGATTTAGAGCTTCTCTAATTCATATTCCATTTTTATAATATGGCACTTGGATTCAGTTGAATTGGAATCCTGCTAGGACTCGGCAGAATCCAGTATTCAGTACATCTCCATATCATTTTATTTTTAAATAAAAAAAAACAATAAAATATAAAACTTCAACTAAATGACATAATAATTCATAATTAAAACAAAAGTAAAACGGAGATATTCACACTGACTTTATCCTACAACAAAGAATGGATGCAGGGAGCGTGACATATAACACTGCAATTTTTCCAAGCAGGGAGGTATGCCAGTCATTTCACAAAACAAGAGATGGGTTCCTGCATGTTGATGATCCAGCAAAACTTGGTAAATGTATAGTTTGTCATGCATGGGTATGAACTGGATTTATTAGAGAAAAAAAACAGTACACTGAGGTAGCCCTATGGAAGTATACACAAAATAATATAGCAATCACAGAACATGACGGGCAGATTAATCAAAATGTGAGCTTGAGACTTAGAGCATAATAAATACTCACCCATGTTCTATCGATTCTTTTGAGATTTTTAGAATATTATTTATCAAATGGTGAGTTCTAACTTTCACCTATTGATAAATACAGTTCTAAAAATCCCATAGGAAAGAATAGAACGCGGATGCGTTTTAATTTATTAAACTCCGGTTTTGATACAGTAAGGGGGCACATTTATCAAGGGTCGAATATCGAGGGTTAATTAATCCTCAAATTCAACCCTTGAACTTATCCTTCGAATTCGAAGGATTTAGTGCAAATCCTGCGATCGATTGAAGTAAAAATCATTTGATCGAACAATAAAATCCTTATCACTTAGAATCGAACAATTCTAAGCAATCGATCTAAGGATTTTTCTTCGATCAAAAAAAGGTTAGAAGGTTGATGGGGAAGGTCCCCATAGGCTAACATTGTACCTCGGTAGGTTTAAACTGCCGAAGTATGTAGTCCAAGTATTTTTTAAAGAGACAGTACTTTAAATTTTTAGTTTGAATTCTTCACTTGAGCTTAGTAAATGTGCCCCTAAATCTGCCTATGGCGCTGTAACCAGAAATAACAGCATGTCATCACTACATTTTCATATAATTACAGTAAAACCCCCCATTTTAAGTTTTTCAGGGGACCAGAAAAAAATGGTGTAAAAGCCAGGAAAATGTAAAATCAGGGAAAAGTATTATTCATAATATATAGGTGGGACCACAAAACAACAATGTAAAATGAAGGAAAGATGAAAAAATTGAGGTTTCACTGTATAAATGTGTGACAAATCAGCTTTGCAACAGTTCTCTATTCACCACTGACATGGCCAGTCAGCTGATGAACAAAAAAAGATAAAATTGATCATACTGCAGGCACTAAAACCACTTGACAGCCACATCTGGTATGCAGGTCTCCATTTGTAAAAGCCCTGCTTTAGATATTATGCAAAACAGGTAGTTCAGACACTAAGGGGTATATTTATCTTAAGAGTGAAGTTAGAGGTTGCCACAGTCCTCTAGAGTGAAATTCCGCCACTCCATTCATTTCTATGGGATGTTAAAAAGAATATTTATCAATGGGTGAAAGTTCAACCTTTGATAAATACGCCTTTCAAAATCCCATAGAAATGAATGAAGAGTGGTGGAATTTCACTGTGCATATCTCTAACTTCACCCTTTGATAAATATATAAGATTTTCTCTGAGGCCTTGAAAACAAACAAAATAAGACCTTTACAAATGCAGGTATGGGATCAGTTATCCGGAAACCGGTTATTCAGAAAGCTCCGAATTACGCATTATTACACAATAATTTATTGACAAACAATTTTTGTCTGTGTTTTTTGTTATTTCTTGAGCTAAACGGGGAAACTGAAGCTCCCTCATGCTTGGTCCTTTCAAGGTAGA
Organism: Xenopus laevis; assembly: GCF_017654675.1. NCBI lineage: Eukaryota > Metazoa > Chordata > Amphibia > Anura > Pipidae > Xenopus > Xenopus laevis. The sequence continues at coordinate 41,871,644 of NC_054377.1, forward strand.
TAATTAGATACAATAGTCACAATAGAGGGTGCAAGGAGTGGGGTTGTATATTGGTAATGAATAATAGAACAAACATGGAGTAACTTAGGTAATAAAACACCATAGATTTTAAAACAGTTGACAAAGGCGGCAAATTCTATAACAGGTGAAAATTCGCCAGCAACGGCTTTGCAGCAATCGCAACACCTAAATTCAATAGGACAATGCGAATTCACTAAAATACAAAGTTGCGTCCAGGGCGCTAAACGCTGGCGAATGCGCTAGCATTGCCTAATTTGTACACGGCAGGAAATAAGTTATATGGACATATATGTTGCAGAAAATACATTACATTACACAAGTCCAGGGAACCTTAATATAGGAAGTAGAGTTGTTATAATGGCCTACACATGAGCCCACTGTATAGTATATGTTCCATATGTTAGAAAATGTAGGGGGGAACCCGGTTACCTTTGCAGGCTATCACTCTGAAAAAAGGAAAAGATGCTAGCATTTTTTGGGACTTGGAAAATGTTTCCATTAAATGTTAAGTAAGTCCTATGCACTCCAATGCACTTCGCCTGGTCTGAGCTGGCGAAGGCAAGTGTGGCAAAAGAGGTGACGTTAAGTAAAATCTGCATCTTAGTGAATTTGCAGTGACGTCCATTTGCCAGAGCGAAAATTTGCCTGGCGATAGAGTGCGAAGCAACGCTAGCGTCTATCTCCTTCGCTAGTGATGAGAGGCCTGCGCCCGTTAGTAAAGTGCCTGAATGACGTAACGCTGGTTATTTTCGCCAGCGTTAGTCACTGCACCCTTTAGCAATTCTGCCGCAAAGAGTTTGTGACTCTTTCAAGGTTTAAATCTTGTTTCTGATCTTTCCTTTAAAGTTACTTTAACTCTACTGGCACCTCATTCCCTCTATCTGATATAGTTCCCCAAGGCTATGTCGTAGACCCTCTGTTCTTCTCGCTCTATAATTCTTCTCTAGGAAAGGTATTCAGTCATTTGGACTTCAGTATACCCATTAAGCTGATGACACCCTAATCTACCCATCTACTCCAACCTACACTCTGCTTTTGACCTTCCTCTCTCTTCACACATCACTTCATCCCATCTCCAATTGCAAGACTTTTCTCGGGCTTCTGTCTGTCTCTGGAGCTCTCTGCCTCTTGCTTCCATGCTTCCAACACAAAGAAGTTTATTGTACAGGTATGGAACCTATTATCCAAAATGCTCAGGACCTGGTGTTTTCTGGATAAAGGATCTTTCCATAATTTGGACCTTCATACCTTAAGTCTACTAGAAAATCATGTAAACATTTAATAAACACAATAGACTGATTGTAAGAATAAGAATTAATTATATCTTAGTTTGGATCAAGTACAAGGTGTTGTTTAATCACAGAGAAAAAGGAAATCATTTTAAAAAATGTGGATAATTTGGATTTAATGGAGTCTATGGGAGATGGCTGTCCCTAAAACGGGTTTACAACAGTGATGTGCAGGTCAGGTTTTTCCCCAACCCGCACACGGCTGCCACCCGCCCACCTTCCACGCGAGCCTGCGCCCAACTTTCGGTTTCCTTTTATAGGCCCAACTCTGATGATGTCACAAAGGAGGCAGGGCGAGCAGGTGCGTGTCTATAAAATGTCAACCCGGAAGTCTGCATTTGTCGGCAAGGTCGGATAGGGAGGAGCGGATTTCCAACCCACCCAACTTCGGTGATTCAAATATCCTGGAGAGGTATTGGTTTACTTTACTATACATATTACATTTTAGCATTCTAAAACATACTCTTGGTGTAAAAAAAACAAAACATGTCCTTTAGCAAACTTGCATAGTACATATATGCAATTTTGTGAAACAAAAAAATGCAATTTAGGGTTAAAAAAAAAATTAAGTTGCATTCAGTACTTCTCTTGTCTGCAAGTTGATTAAATTCATCCTCACTTATATAGAAAAAAATACTTTCTTACTGATCCCATAATGGCAACTGGATAGCTCCCTGGATCAAATTTCAGGCAATTTAAATTTAGAATATTAACAGTGTGGGATATTGCTTTTCGTCTGAATGCAATGTTGCCAATACCAATGTCACATAATCTTAGTTTGTCTTAACTCATGGGTACCTCTTGACACTAAAGGGGATACTAAAATGTGAATGAAAGCCAAAATGCCCACAAATACCCTTACATAGGCTATGCTGGCAATTGTTCTAAAACTGCCAGTGGGCTAGGTCACAATCATTCAAAAACTCTCACTGCAGTCATTTTGAGTAATAACCTGACCCATGATTCACAGCAGGGTTAGAGTACTTAATATCACACTATAGAATGGTGGGGGTGGGAGGGCAACTGCATGCAAGTACAAGATTTTGCAGCAGAGAAAGCACCTGCAAATGCCCTTCCATTCTTTATGCTGGTATTTAGTAATAAAATGCATGCTTTCTCTTGGTATCTGTGAGATAGCCCTGCCCCTCCTGCCTTTTGCTCCAAAGAAGAGACATGGAAAGACTTCCCTTACACTGTCTACTTATAATTCAAACAGAAGCAGTAACAGCTCTCCTACTTTAGAAAGTAGTCTAGGAAGGGTTGGAAACCCAGCAACAGTTCTGTGATTTAAGAGACTTCCTTCCATTTACCTAGAACAGGGATCCCCAACCTTTTGAACCCGTAAGCAAAATTCAGAAGTAAAAGGAGTTGGGGAGCAACACTAGCATAAAAAATGTTCTGTGATTGGCCATTTGCTGTGATTGGCCATTTGGTAGTCCCTATGTGGATTGTCAACCAATATTGAGGCTCTGTTTGGCAGTGAACCTGCTTTTTATGAAACCAAAACTTGCCTCCAAGCCTGGAATTCAAAAATAAGCACCTGCTTTGAGACCACTGGTAGCAACGTCAAAGGGGTTGGAGAGCAACATGTTGCTCACGAGCTACTAGTTGGGGATCACTGATTGAGAAAGAAAAAGCAAAAAATCTTAGACAAAGAATGAAAGATTGGCCGCTACCATTTACTGTTTGAGAGCACCAAGAATGTAGACAGGTAAAAATAATATGATGTGGTCTTCTAGTTCAAATATAGAAGACTGGGGTGGCCTGGGCTCATAAAACTCTGCTACTAATTTTAAGGACAAGCATTCAGATGAAGACAAGGACCAGAAGAAACCAGTCTGATGCCTATGGTGTTTTGATCATCCCAATTTATAGGATGGCATTCTATAAGACTAAGAATGTAGGGGTTTGCCTCCCTGTAAATTGGGAAAGTTCCTGAAGTGACTATCTACATAAATAATGGCACAGTTAACAGATTAGGGCTGGAAGCATTCTCAGCAAGTGGAAAAGGACAAAAAAAAAGGTATTAATCAGTCATTCAAGATTTACATACACTAGTTCCAACTGCTATTTTTCAGAATAAAGGAATACTACTACAAATGGTTAGGGACGCACCAAATCCACTATTTTAGGATTCAGCCGAATCCTTTGTCAAAAATTTGGCCGAATACTGAACAGAACCCACATTTGCATTTTTAAGTTTGGAAAACAAAGGGGGAAAGAGTAAAAAATGTTGGACTTGTTTGTGTGCTAAAAACGCAGCGATGCGTTTTCAATAGTCGCCCAAAATTGCCTCAGAGGCAACTTCTGGCGGCTATTGAAAATGCATCGCCGCGTGTTCATTAGCGCAGGCGATTTTGCGCTGTAGCCTATGGGGAAAAGACGCGGAGGCAGTTCGGGGAGATAGTCGCGCAAAAGACGTGGCGATAAGTCGCCAGGCGACAAAATCTCCCCGAATCTCCTCGTCTGGCCTTACCCTTATAAGGTCGGTGTTTAACTCTTAAACTCCTGCTGAATTGCAAATGTAACTTTAGTTGCATTAATGACATGACAAATGTTATTAACATCCAAGAACACACAGAAGTGTTTCAAGCTGGATGCACTGACCCTTTGTGATTTTGCTTAATGCTCATTTTAAGAGTATTTGTTAGTAGGTCTTATTTCTGAGACATGACTGAAAATGCATCATTTGCTCAAAGGTTCAATAGAAATGCCCCTGTGCTTGTTCTGACTGATGCAGTTTCACTGTTTGTGAAACAATAATGATCATGACTTATGTTCTAAAAACATGCTTTAGGGTCAATTTCTTTTGCCATATAGCAATATATACAATAATGTAGTGCTCGATTTCACTTTGAACAGTCAATGTCTGTGTAGCGGGCGTGCCTCAATGGTCTTTCCTAGAAATAGCGTAGGATGGGGGTAGCCAACCACAGTTTTACATTTACACAGGGAAAGATAACCTGCAGCCCACTGTCAGGCCTGCCTAGTTGATGCCTGGCTGCCTACAAGACGAGCGTTGGGGGGGATCAAACAGTGCAAAGTGCAGCATGCCACTGGCACTTTTGCACAGCCTGGGAAAGCAGAAAAGAGTAAATTAGTTTTTCTAGCTGGGTTAGTAAAGTAGTAGAAAAAGTTTAAACTTTAAAGATACATTGTTTCTGTTTTTAGAAGTATGCAATGCAATGGGGATAGTAATTCTGATTACAATTATTTATGCAGCACAACACTCTGCCAGGTGCATTCACCTCCCCGACCACTTCCAGGCCAAATATACCATCCAAGTCTTTTATGATGGAAGAAGCACATCAACCTGTTCTGGTGATCACATTTTATTGTATTCGTTGAAGCACACGGGGGTTGGTCACGAAAGCTTTTGCTTCAACTTCTGCAATAAAATGTGATAAAGGCAATCGCCAGAACAAGCTGGTGTGCTTCTTCCTCATACAAGATTTGAATAATAATTCTGGACACTAAATAAGTTCTAGTTAGGCCAGTTACATAAAGTAACAGTCCAACAGAGATCACTTTCTTCTCTAATATTTTGAATGACTGACTTTTGATTCATTGACATGCAGGTGTAAGCAGGCCTGGACTGGCAATCTGTGAATTCTGGCAAATGCCAGAGGGGCTGCAATAAGGTGCCATAGAAAATCACTATTTAGTGATCTGGTGGGGGCTGATTGGGCCCTCTATGTACCTGAAATGCCAGGGCCTATTTTAATCCTCAATCCAGACCTGTGTGTAAACTCATCACGCCCTTACAGTTGTTTTAAACTTGTTGCAAGCCTATATTTGTCAAATGAAAAACACTATAATGCTTTAGGGCACTTTTTTAGCATAAGGACCACGCTGTCTGCTCCTATGTCCATGCACAAGTTTTATATTTTAAAACACTGGCATCGTTTAGAACTACCCACATAGGGAAGATTCTCAATCCCACAATCCCCTGCACACAACATCTGGTACCATTTCCTGAGATACTATGAGTAAAGCCGCCAGCGGGTGGGACAGGAGGGTACAGACATCGCAGGCCCCGTGGATTTTGGTTATAATGAGGGCCCGGCTGTGCTGCACTTACATACAATACCCGCCCCCGTGCTGTCAGTGAGCTGCAGACTTCGGAAGTCAGGGTGGTTGCTAAGGTGCCAGCATCTTCTTTCCGCTACACAGCCTTCTGTGCTGCTCGTTTTTTCACAGTTTTCGTCCAGACAGAGCCATATGGGGAATTAAGACAGGCTGGGGTGGGGAAGTTCAAACTTCAAACTCTAATCCAAGTAAACGCATACTGCCTAACATTCACGCTTTTCCTACACCAGTCCGCAGTCCCGAATTGCTACTTACACCTCCCGCAAAGATGTGAACTGCAAGCTTCCTCCTCCTGTCTTACAGAAAATCCCGACGCCACAAGTCTCATCACGCGAGACCTAGCGTCACGACTACACGTAAGCACCGTGACGCACTACGTAGCTGCCTTGTGGGAGGGGCGAGCAGAGACGGCGTAGTATCGATTCGTATGTGGCGTTTGGTCTTCTGACAATTTCTTTTTTTCCTCTGCTCACACTTCCTACTTTTGGTAGAGAACAAAAACAATTAGTTACCTGCTGCCACCTTAGTTCCCAGTGTGCCAGAGAACTGAAAAAAACGTCCCTGGTTGCCAAAATTCTAGATTATCCCCACATACAAGGCAATGGGGGCTCAAAATTCTAGAATCAAATGTCAAGTTGCTTGTGCACGTGTGGCCACCTAGCGAGTCTTTTGCCTAGTTGCATATTTTGCCTGAAATTAGCCTTAAATGGGTTGTTCACCTTTGAGATCACTTTTAATGTGATGTAGAGAGTGATATTCTGAGACAATTTGTAATTGCTTTTCATTTTCTTATTATAAGGGTTTTGAGCTATTTAGCTTTTCATCAACAAGCTCTTAAATTAGCATTTTAATAAATCTCGTAACTAGGGTCAAAATTACCCTAGCAACCATGCACTGATTTTAATAAGAGACTGGAATATGAATAGGAGATGGTCTGAATAGAAAGATGAGTAATAAAAAAGTAGCAATAACAATACATCTGTAGCCTTACAGAGCATTTGCTTTATAGAAGGGAGTTGGCGACGCCCATTTGAAAGCTACAAAGAGTCAGAAGAAAAAGGCAAATAACTGTAAAATATAAATAATGAAAACTAATTGAAAAGTTGCTTAGACTTGGAAATTCTAAAGCATACCAAAAGTTAACTGAAAGGTGAACCATCCCTTTAAGTAAGACAAGTCGCTGGTCCCAGCGTATAAATTCAGGAGGTATATCGCTGTAAATTCCAAGGAGCCTGTGTCACACTCCCAAAATAGGATAATGTAAAAGTCGGAAAAAACTGCTTCAAGGAGAAGGAAAGGTTAAAACTAAGTAAGCCTTATCAGAAAGGTCCATCTCAATATACCAGTAAACCCCCAAAGTAGTGCTGCTCTGAGTCCCCTGTCAAAAGAAACACAGCATTTCTTTCCTTCTATTGTTTACACATGGGCTTCTGTATCAGACTTCCTGCCTTCAGCTTAAACCTCATTGCCCTGGGCAAGAGCATGCTCAGTTTGCTCCTCTCCCCCCACCCCTCCCTTCTCTACTGTAATCTGAGCCCAGAGCAGGGAGAGACTCAGGCAGGAAGTTATGTCACACCACGTTAATACTGCAGCTCCTATCCTAAACAAACAGAGAGTTTCTAGAGCTTTTTACTCAGGTATGGTAAAACATTCTACAGAATAAATATAGCGTTCTAGCTTGCACTATTGCAGCTAATCTATTGGCAATAAAATGCCTTCGTAGCTTTCCTTCTCCTTTCAAGGCAGCATTTTCAAACTGCATGTGTTTCTTTTATAAGCAGTGCAAAACACTACATGTTTCGGGTACAACCCTCAATACACTTGAAAAAGGGTTGTACCAGAAACATGTAGGGGCAGATTTACTAAGCTCGAGTGAATAGTTCGAATCCAAAAATATTCGAATTTCGAAGTAATTTTTTGGGTACTTCGACCATCGAATTGGTCAAATTCGAATCGAACGATTCGATTGATTCAAAGTAAAAATCGTTCGACCATTCGATAATCGAAGTACTGTCTCTTTAAAAAATCCTTCGACTCAATACTTTGCCAAATAAAAGCTACCGAATTGAAGTTAGCCTATGGGGACATTGTAGATTGGGTTTGGGCACTTTTTATAATCAAATAAAAATCATTCGATCGATCTCTTAAAATCGTTAGATCGAACCTTTTCCGCTAAAATCCTTCGAATTCGATATTCGAAGGATTTTACTTCGAGGGTCGAATTCGAGGGTTTTTTAACCCTCGAAATTCGACCCTTAATAAATCTTCCCCGTAGTGTTTTGCACTGCTAATAAAAGAAACACATGCAGTTTGAAAATACTGCCTTGAAGTTGTTTTTTCCAACTATATACATTAAACATCCCTTTAAAGATAATTTTTGATGCAAAAAAAAACACTTAAAGCTATAAATCAGGACATTTTGAGAAATAAGCATCTAAATGCATGGAGTAATTAATAAGCATTAATTAAATCATTTCCAATCTGTAGTGACATATGCAGATCTTAAACATATTTACTGTGTATAACTCAATAGCACTAGTCAACGGGCATTACGATGCTAGGAAAAATGGCCAGCAATTACTGGAATAAGCCGCCTGTTGACAGCACTACTGCAGCTAACAGCAGCTTTATTAGTAAATCTAAAGTGGGAGTTGTGTTTGTTATTATTGGTGATCAAATGGAATACTTATAAAAGTATATATTTATAAAAAAAAAATGACTGCACTTTGCTGTTTTATTTTTTATTGGCCTATTTGCATTAAGCCCAGTATTTTGTAGTACAGGTATGGGACCTGTTATCCAGAAAGCTCTGCACCTGGGGTTTTCCGGATAAAGGATCTTTTTGTAATTTGAATACTCATACCTTAAATGGGATGTAAAGGCAAAAAAATAAAATCCAATTTTTATTTTCTTTAAAGGGGTTGTTCACCTTTGAGGTAACTTTGGGATAACTTTAAGTATGATGTATTGTAGAGAGTGATATTCTGAGACAATTTGCAATGAGTTTTTTTCATTTTTTATTATTGAAGGTTTTTCTAGATATTTAGCTTTTTATTCAGCAGCTCTTCAATTTGCCAGTTAACCAATCTGGTAACTATGGTCAAAATTAGCCTAGCAACCATGCATTGATTAGAATAATACACTGGAATATGAATAGGAGACGGCCTGAAAAGAAGCATCAGCAATAAAAAGTAGCAATAACAATCGTTTGTAGCATTACAGAGCATTTGTTTTTTTAGAAGGGAGTCAGCGACGCCCATTTGAAAGCTGCAAAGAGTCAAAGGAAAAAGGCAAATAACTATAAAAAATAAATAATGAAAAACAATTGAAAAGTTGTTTAGAATTGGCCATTCTATAACATAATAAAACTTACCTTAAAGTTGAACCACCCCTTCAATGAAAAAGAAACCAATAAACTTGTAAAAAAACATGTACCGTTTTTATAAGAAACCTGACTGTATGCAGTGAAATTCCCCCTACATTTTACTTGCTCTGACTGCTGTGGATAGGAAACTTCAGACAGTCCCTAGCTGCTCTGCAGGGAAATGATCATACTTTCAAACGGCAGGCTCCCACCTTACTTCCCAGCTGTGCAGAACGCAAGCAGCTTTGTTTGTTTCCCTTCAAAGCAGTCAGCGAATGTTTAGAGATTCGTATTGGATTTTATTTTTGCCTTTACATCTCCTTAATGTTTCCATCTCCAGCGGCAGGGACAGATCATGGAGCCAGATTTAACCAGAGTAACTTGGGTTCTCTGAAGGATTATTTTGCTGCAGCCACTGTTTCTGCAGAGTTGGAGAAAGTTTGTATTAAGGGAGCTAGCACACGGGTAGATTTGGGGAGATTTAGTCGCCTGGCTTCAATTTCCTCGTGAGGCGACTTCGGAAATCGAAGCGCCCCGAGTGCGTTGGCGCTGGCGTTTACTCATTATAGTAGGGGGAAGGCAGTTTGGGGAGATTGTTGCCCAGCAGAAGAGGCGATTAGTCATCAGGCGACTAAATCTCCCCGAATCTGCCCGTGTGCTATTGCTCCTTTAACAATACAAAAACTATAAAATCCACATTAGATTACATGACAACACAGGACCCAGTGCAGTCTGCATATTCTAATTATTAATCTGTGAGTCTTGCTGTATCGGATTCTGGCAGATATTATTTGACTTGTGCTGTTTTGTTCATTTAGGATGATCCCTAAGCTTAGCCTCTCAACAGAAGCCCAGACCACACTGATGCATGGTCTTGCAAAGATGTTTAACATAGTTACAAGATGATGACCCCCTGCAGCCAACTTTGAAAGCATAAACAATGCTTTATTAGGCTTGTAGTGCAGTAAGTTCATGTTTATGTTTAGTATACAAAATACAGCATTTCTAGCATTATTCTATTTTAGACTTTTGTTCCCCTTTAAGTTTACTAGAAAATCTTTTAAACATTAAATAAACCCAATAGGATTTTGTTGCCTCCCATAAGGATTAATAGTAGTTTTGTTTGGATCAAGTACTGTTTTATTATTACAGAGAAAAAGGAAATCATTATTTTAAAAATTGGATTATTTGGATAAAATGGAGTCTATGGGAGATGGTTTTCCTGTAATTCAGAGCTTTCTGGATAATGGGTTTCTTTATAGTGGATCCCATATCTGTATCACATAAAATATACAGTAGTCAGGATGTGTGTGTTAATGAAAAACAAATTAAAGAAATAAATTATTTTGAAACGAGTTCCACTGTATTGCCAATTCATATTAAAAATATGCATTTTAAAAATATGATTTGGCTTTGGTCTCATGCATAATGCGTTGGTCACATACATTCTTAAATCTGGATCATCTTGACATGACAAAACATTTCTCACCCTGGTATTGTAATATAATTAGAAAAAAACTGTCAAGCACTATAGTTTTAACAATATTTATCAGTTCCAGCTCCTCACCTATCTCTAATCTCATAACCTTCTACAATTGCCTTGTACATAAGCATATAACCTACACAAAATTGTGCATTGTGCAGGATATTGCTAATAAAATGGTCTCTATCTCCCCCTTGTGGATATTTCTGTAAATTAACATTTTATAGGCTCACAGTCAATAGACCTATGGGAGGCTATATATAATTAAAACATACATATAATATAAGTTAATACAATCACAAAGGAGGAACTTTGGTTTTTTGTATTTGAGACATAATATGTGACTGATTGCAGATGGTAAATGGAATGTAGCATACATCAGTCCTGCTAAAGACCCTTTAATAGTGCCAACGTTGTGTTATCTTGCAGAAAGCCATAATATCTAGTATCCCAAAACTAGATCTAGAACAGACAAATTAGAGACCAGTCTGAAATTCACTTCTCAAGAATCATATTAAAATTAGCATTCAGTGAAGGGGAAACTTTTGCATGACTGTCATGAATAAATTGTCAGTGTATTAGGTCTAATGTATGCTAAAAAATGTCTGGGAATCTCAAAAAAAAAATTGGTGGTGTGTTTACTCAATTGTCTGATACTATTGCTCAAAATTAAAAACATGCACAATAACTCATTTCAAACATTTATTTCTGCAAATTCACCAAAGACAATTAAATCATCATACTCCAATTAGAGTTTCAAAGCAGCTGTTCAGTCAGTTTACATTCTACTTCTACTATCCCTAGTCATACGTCTCCTGCAGGCAAACAATTGCTGGAAATCACAGACAATAGACTCATTCAGCTAGGCTGGCAGGCCTTGGACTGTGAATTTCAGAAACCTGCAAGCAACAACATATATTCCTTTTTATAGAAACACTTTAAACAAAGTCAGATCACTTTGAATAGCTGGAGTGACCTCTTTATCAGGAGTGTTATGGAGATTCCATATAAGAATGGAATAATGGGAAATATTCAATTCTATACTCTCCACATATTATAGAAATGTATAGATATAACAAGCAAATTAATTAATATCTAGAGGTTGGGGGGTATAAGCAACACAAGCACTAAAGATGGCCATACATGAGGAGATTTAAATGCTAATTTGGCCACTTATCTGTCAGTGTATAGGGCCCACTGATGGGCCTGTCCAACTGATATCTGGCTTGAAAATTGCATTTAGTGCATAGGCACATTAATGTGCAGTGGGTCTTTGTAGGTCCAATGGGTAATACTTTGGGTGTCCAAATTGAGCCTAGATCCCCTTAAAGGGATGGCTCACCTTAAAGTTAACTTTTATTATGTTATAGAATGGCCAATTCAAAGCAACTTTTCAATGGGTCTTTATTATTTGTTTTTTATGCTTTTTTCTGACTCTTTGCCTTTGAAATGAGCGTCACTGACCCCATCTAAAAAACAAATTATCTGTAAGCCTTCACATTTATTGTTATTGTTACTTTTTATTACTACTCTTTCTACTCAGGCTCTCTCCTTTTCACATTCTCTTGCAAGTAATGAATGGTTGCTAAGGTCATTTGGACCCAAGCAACCAGATTGCTGATATTGCAATCTGGAGAGCTGCTGAATAAAAGCTAAATAAATCAAATACCACAGTAATAAAACATTAAAATTTTTTTGAGACTATCACTCCCTAAATCATACTTAAAGTTAACTGAAAGGGGAAAAACCCCTTTATGATTTGACTCAATTATTTGGCCTTCAGTTACAGAACTGAGGCATAAGAGGCATGCACTTAGGGCAAAATGGTAAGGGCCCTAGAACCCTAGGCAGATACATATATTACTGGAACTAACAGGAGAGGTGGATTCCCACTGGCAACATGGGGGAAAGGAATACAGGTATGGGATCACTTATACGGAAACCCATTTTCAGGAAGGCCATCTCCGACCTGTAGTCTCCATTTTAATCAAATAATTCAGATTTTGAAAATGTATTTCCCTTTCTCTGTAAAACAATAACTTATACTTAAACCCAGCTAAGATGTGATTAATTCTTATTGGAGGCAAAACTATCCTAGTGGGTTTAATTCATATAGGCAAATACAATATGATATTTTTTTTATATTAATATTTAATTTTTAGTTAATTTAAGGTATGGAGATTCAAACTACAGAAATACCCCTTATCCTGAAAACCCCAGGTCCCGAGCATTCTGGATAATAGATTCCATACCTAAAGTGAATTATTCAAAAGTGAGTCTGGCCTTGTATGTGTGTGGGGCGGGGGGGGGCTTTAAGGTGGTTGGTGTGAAAAGCATTTAACCGGGGGGGGAGCAGGTCGCTGGCCAAGTAGTATTTCTTCTTGACCTGGCTCTATTGTTATCATCACTTGTGTTAAAAAGAAAATGGAATGCACAAATATTTCATAAAGAAATCAAAATAATACCATAAAATAATATCACAGCCTAGAAAAATTATGTTTGGCATTCTTGCATTCAAGGTAGGTTATAGAAATTTGGCAAGTGCACCTAGTGATGTTAGGGGCATTGCTATGACATTTTGCCAGGTTTTTAAACTTTATAAACCGGCCAGGATGTTTTGAACCAGACAGCATCTTAAAAAAACAGTCTGTCCGGTTCAAAACTTTACACGTGGCAACTCTAATTCTTGGTTATGTTTCTGAGAATTTTAAGTAATAATCAGCATGGCTTTAGGAAGGAGTGATCAGATCAGACTGTCCAAGCTGAAATGTTTATGCTGGAGAAGAGGTGCTTAAGGGTGGATATAATATTTATGTATACATATATAATTAGAGACTTCCCCTGGGTGCATCTATTGAATTAATATTAAATAATAAAATAATACAATTTGAACTTGGAAATGTCTTTTTCAATTTCCGCTACTAGGCAACTTTAAGATTTTTTTTAAAAAAAGGAAAACTATAATCCATTTACTTCCATTTATTACTATGCTGAAAGAACAGAATACTGCTACACCCTGTTTATGTGTTGAATTTCTTCTTACAGCACTGGTCATCAATGTAACAGGTATATGCAAGTTATGCTGAAGGTGTTATAGGTTTTTTTTTAAACATGTAAATGGCTTATTAGTGCATCTTCAACCATTGTTTTTCAGAACAACCTCAGATTTCTAAACTAAGATCTGTAGTTTTGTGTAATTCCACTTCTGTTATAAAATATAGGTCTCTAAATACCAATAATATTTTTATAAATTATATTTTTCATAATACAGGAATATATATCAGAAATATATCTAAGTTTTTGCTCCTTTCATCTTGTATATGTATTACTAATCTGTGATGCTTTGATAAAGTAAGTGATTTTGGCACACTAGGTTTTCTCCTGGTGGACCAATCCATTTCTTTCTACTCCAAGCTACCAATCATAAAAAGTGGTTTTGGTGAAATATCTGAAAATTGCCTCAAAGCTTGCATTTTACAGAATTTTATCTCTCACATATCATTAGGTACCAAAATAAAACATCATTAAAGGGGAGCTATCACGAAAATGAAAATTTTCATATAAGCTTCCTCATACTGAAGCAATAAACTTTCTATATACAATCAATACAATCTGCATTGTTTCTGAAATGATCACGTTTATATTTACTATTCCTCTCTCAGCTTCTGTTTCTTTCATTCTCTCTTCAAGCAGCAGTTGAGTGTCAGATGAATGATCCAATATATATTATAGGGGGAATCCCTTTCCTAGCAGATGAATTAGAGCTCACTCAAATAACTGATTCCAGTACAAACAAAATCTAAAAAAATCCTTTTGCACAAATCCGGCATGCAGAGAGACATTATGTCTGGTGATTTTAATAGAGTGATCTCTAATACAACTAGGCAAAAGAAGCCCACCTATAAGATATATTGGATCATTCATCTGACACCCAACTCCTGAATGAAGAGAAACCGATGCTGATATTCTTCAAGGTGTATGTGCAGACTTTCATAGCAAAACCTGTCATCCTGAATACTTTTCTGAATGTCTGGCAGCTCTTTAATTGCCCGTGTAGCGCTATAGTAAACTGCTTTGTGCGAGGGCAGTTTAGCTACTTTCCTTTGTGGGCTGAGACCACAGATGACCTCTCTTTCTCAGGGGCAAGCCCTCGCAACACGGTGGAGGCAGGGTGTAGTGTAACTGTAACCGGGTGCGATAGCACAATGATGGGCGCCAGTAGTTCTTTAACAGTTGAACATAGAACTGTATTTATTGAACAATAGCACATGGATCATTCAGCACATTGATCCACAATGGAGCATAGAATAACACAGCAGCATAAAGGAAGCATATACTCACAGCACGTATAGGCTGAATCCCCACAGGCTAGGGAATAAACAGCAGAGAGTAAATTGACAGCATGTGATGGGTATTGCCCAGTTTTCAGGATATCTTCCAGTGGCAGACTAGGGGAATTCCTATCATCCCTATCTCAACACTTTAGTCCTTACTCCGGGTCAGTAATACCCTGGGATCTTAATCCCTCTAATCTCCTCGCGGATTAGAGCTGCTCAACTAAATAACCTCTCTATCACTCCTAGAGTGATCTATAATTGAGTATAGCTGTCTAATTACTAGGGCCAAGGCGCCTAGGGTCGACACTACCAGCCTGCTTGGTTGGGCTAAAGCAATGGACCCAGACCTCATGGTTCCTAAACCTTTTATACTCTGGCACAGTGCCATCTGGTGTACACTGTGTGAACTACAGGGGTTACATAAGCACAAGGTCCCCATAAGGACCTACTGAGGTGTCCATATAACTAGGGATGTGCCTGTCTGTAAAGTGTAAGGGTGTCTAAGATTTTCACATCCCTACACCTGCATTGAAGCTGCCAAAAAAAGTTACAAGTTAAAAGTTTAGAGAATTTAATGACATAAGGAGGTTTGGCAGAGTGCCCCCAATAGAAAACACCTGCACTGAAATACAATTGTAACTCATAAGATAATGAATTCATTGTTTAGACAGCTGGGGAAAAAATGAGTGTCTATGGTATGTGTTATGTGACCACAAAATGAGTATGGTCACTACATTTTTCACTGGGCTATGAGCGCCATACTATGCCATAACTCTTTATATTTTTCAAATGTTGGGAGGTATGCCACTATATTATGTTGATGGAATTCATTCATGAGAAGAATGATATTTGATTGGTAGCTGTAGGTTATTTTACTGATTCAGATTTACCCATGGTTTGTAAATGATGCTCATGAATCATCAACCCTTGCCCCTTAAGATGTCGGTGAACTGTATCGTCCATAGTTTCCTTACAGTGAATATCATGACAATTACATGGCAGAGAATCTAATTTAAACCATTTTAACCTCACACTGCCTGAACAGTTCAAGGAGACTCTACTTGTCTGGGTTTAATGCTTTTGGCTGTCTGATCAATCCTATAATTGAGAGAGTAGGCATTACAAAATGGAGACCAAAGTCTGGAACAAGTACATGCAAGTAAATGGAAACACATAGCTGTTCCAAACATCCACAGTTCTAGAATGTTTAGCTCCATTGACTGGAATGTTTAAACAATAGTCACCTATAAGGTATCTAGGTGTCACGATCAGCACCCAGAATCCAGAACTAATGCTAGGCTCCCTGGTCTCAGCTTTTGCTTCCGCCTTTAACAGCCACCTTTCACCTCGGGAGGAGCCTTCGGCTAATTGGATGCCGCCAGGTCTTATTAAGAGAGGAGCCAAGCTAAGGGTTCTGGACGAGCAGAGGGGCACAATCGTTAGCAAAGTCTTTTTGGCCAGAAGTTCACAATACAAGGAGCAGACAGAGAACGTAGTCAAACCAGGCCGGGTCGGTGCAGGCAGAATTCAGGCGAAGTCAGACAGGCAAGGGTCAAAACCAGGATATCAATCAGAAGAGTCAGACAGGCACGGGTCGGAATACGGATTTCACAATAGTCGGTTGCCAGACAGGGGTCAGGATCACAGAAGTCATATTAGTCAGGCAGGCAGTGGTCAAAACAGGAATCAGATACAGATAACAAACAGGAATAGCACAAAGGAACTCTCAGAGATGAACCTAACAACGGGCAAACAGAGTTACAAAGCCCCTTTAATACTGTTTGAACTTGGCACCATTGCGTGCTGACGTCAGCGCCAATGCGCCTATAAATAAAGGAGATATGCGCCGCGAGTGCACTAAGAAACTGGCACAGAAGAGGAAGGGAGGCAGCGCGGCGGGCGTCCCTGCCGGCCCACTAGATCACCAGGGTGAGTGTTTCTCATACTAGGCCACATATCCGGTAATCAAATTGATGTTTCTTCTCATGTTTACCATGTAGAATTGGTTTTCTCTGTAAGTTAAATGAACTGTGTAATATTTCATATAGAATTCTGGAAGACCTTTCACAGAAATTCTATTAATGCAGGAAATGCAGAAGATTTAAAAAAAAAATTCTCAAGAAACAGTCTATTTCTTCTACGAATTTTATGCAGTATGTTAATTTTCTATGCATTATATAGTGAACAATTAATTCAAAGCATTTTTATCATTAGTAGTACAGGTATGGGACCTGGGATTTTTCCGAATAACGGATCTTTCTGTAATTTTGATCTCCATACCTAGAGTCTACTAGATGATCATGTATAAACATTAAATAAACCCATTAGGCTAATTTTGCTTCCAATAAGGATTAATTATATCTTAGTTTGGATCAAGTACAAAATACAGTTTTATTATTTCAGAAAAAAGGGACATTTTTTTTACAAAATTTGGATTATTTGGATAAAATGGAGTCTATGGGAGACAGCCTTTCTGTAATTCTGAACATTCTAGACGATGGAATTCCGGATAATGGATACCATACCCATAGTAGTAATAACACTTATTTTGCAGCACTTTAGTATCACAGAGAGATCGAGTTTATGCTCACCTTGTAGGTCCAGTTTTGAAATGCGTACTTTAAGGGGCAGTATGCACTAATATATACTTTTGTTAAAAATGAACACAATTAAAGGGACTTGACTTTAACTTGTTTTGTTATGTTTCCATTTTTGTTTTTAGTTTCTAAAACAAAGCTTAAATGGTGCCTTGGACTGTGAGGGGACATCAGGTTGACACTCATTCTATGAATAAATCCATTGATTGGTTGGTGCTTGAAAAAAAAAGAGCACAACCCCCTTTTAAACCCAGAATAGTAAATACACAATTGGGCAATATATAAAGAAAATATGTGAAAGGCATGGCAGACTGACACAGAAGCTATTTTAACAGAACCAAAATGTGTCTTATGGACCTCTAAAAGAAAATACTGTAATTATTCTATTGCTCATAATAGATAAGACATCGGAGGGTGAAGCAGCATCAGGGTACAGAAACATCCTTCTCTGCTTTTTATTTTTAAATTGCAGCTGGTTGGAGTAAGTATGTAGATGTATGTAATCCAGCCCATCATAACATCAGAGGAAAGTGGGCATAGCTGTAGGTTAAGAGCTTTTGCACGTGCTGCACAAAAGTCAGATAATTTCTTGCGATTCCTGGTTGTATCATCAGCTCCATCTTCACCTGGGATACCATCTTCCAGAGCAGGGCTGTCCAACTGGCGGCCCACGCCCCCCCCTTGTGTGGCCCTCCAAATGAAAGTCTGCCTGCTGTGTCTGATTACCATGTGTAAACTTTAATAGGTATCGCTACAGAGATTAACTGCCCCCTGCATTGTTTAAACCATAAATTCAGACCGTATTGTTCACACATGTAATCACCCCTGCATTGTTCACACCTGTGATACCTCTATTGTTCACACCCTAAAACCCTGTACTGTTCACACCTGAGACCCAGACTGAAACTGCCCACATTGTTCACCTGTTCACACCTTATTCAAAATGCTAAGGGGCACCAGCACTGTGTCACTGTATGTAGTGGTCCTGATGGATTTCCCTGTCTCCTGCTTGGTTATTATTATTAACATGTATATATAGCACCAACATAATGCGTAACCCTATGCTGCCTGTGTGTGAAATACTCTGCCTGCCCTATTTTCCATGTGTGTGCCATACTCTGCTTGCCCCATGCTCCTTGGGTATGCAATAATCTGCGTGCCCTATTCTACTTGGGTGTGCCATACTCTGCCAGTGTGTGCCATACTCTGCCTTCCCTATGCTCCTTGTGTGTGCCCTGCTCTGCCTGTGAAACATAAGCCTGGTATTTGTTCTGGGGGGTTGTTAGCATTTGAAAATTATTGTTAGGGGCCCCTAAGGTGTTTAATCATGTGCTGGGGGTGCTGTGTTATCCACAGTGGAGGAGCAGGCATATGGATTTATGGATATGTCTTAAAATTACTTAACTTTTTCACATATGAGTGTTATCACTGCAGTGAGCACCAATCATTTGTTTTTTTGGTGTGCTATTAATGTGGACATGGTTTTGTGGTAACATGGGTGTGGTGTAAAGTAAAGTGTGTGTGGTCTAAAGCAGGTAGTGGCTAACACTGGCTTCTATTATCGTCCCTCCACCATGTAGACCGGAAAAATTCCGTCCCTCTGTAGCACAGAAGTTGGACAGCACTGTTCCAGAGTATGAGCTTGGTAACATCAGGAAATATGCAGGGCTGACACTTATCTGGTACATGAGAAGTAAGTAGAGGTAAATAAATGTGGAGCGAATGATGTGTGATTGTGAGAGAATGTGAGATATGAAAGACCAAGGGGTAAATTTATCAAAGAGTGAAGTTCCGCCACTAGAGTGAAATTCCGCAGCTCTCAATTCATTTCTATGGGATTTTGAAAGGCGTATTTATCAATGGGTGAAAGTGAAAGTTCACCCTTTGATAAATATGCCTATAAAAATCCCATAGAAATGAATGGAGAGTGGTGGAATTTCACTCTAGTGGCGGAACTTCACTATTAACTTCACTCTTTGATAAATATACCCCCAAGGGTCTAACAAGAAGGCAAGCAGATGCCAAGCTCACAGCCTGCTTTACCTTCTTGCACATCATGTCTATAGAACCCATTCCCTTTAAGTTTTTTATATAGTAATATTTTTTTTGTAGTTATGTATGAATCAAAGGTCAAGGTTTTTTCCCTGTCTGAGGCAATTAAGCAGCAGCTTCAGATGGGTGTTTTTACCTTCTCTTGGAGTTTAGTTGGAGTTAAATTAGTAAAGGTTGGGACTACAGAGACCTGCATTTTAAGCCTATTGGATACCAAAATATACCAGACTCAAATGAAGCTCAGTACCCTGCTGCAGAGAACACCATAGCTTGATTATATTCAGCTTGAAAAGGGAACTAAAACGTTTTGAAAGCTTGCTATGATTATCTTAGTTAGCCAATAAAGGTGTCACCTTTTTGTTTTTTTTGCTCTGTATTGTCTTTGTTTATGTCATGTTTTTCATGTTTTGTGTTACATATAAGATGACATCTTACTAAGGAAGGCCAATGGCAAATTATTTATATCTTATTTCCCTTGATACCTTATACCCAGTGTGAATGGGGTGTGAATGGCCAGTAACAGGGTTGAAGCCTTGATGTGGCGTTATTGCTCACATGTATAAACATGTGCTAATTCAACCAATGGTGAGGCTGTGAGTGAAGCTACAAAGGAAATCAGGAAGGGGCTACACTTTTTCACATTTGGTATATTGAGGCTAAATGTGTCAAGAACAGTTACCTAGAATTATAAAAGAGACTGCTCTCTAACAGTGTCTGGATATCTGCAGTGAGATGTGATAGAGAGACAGGATGTGCTACCAGTTCACCAGAACCTTGTACATGTTTTTAAATATAAATTGACAAAGGGCTTTTGCAGTGATTGAACCAAATCTGAGACCCATTACATGGAGAGATTTCTCTACTCTAAGTGAAATACTTATGTTTTTTATTAACAACTGGGTGCCATATTCAAACACTGTAGGCGTTGTGGATATGGTCAATCCTTTAAAAATACAAAATGGAATATAAACCAGTATGTAAATAATTTCCTGGTTTAAATAATCCTTTAATCTCACCTCAGACTACATTAGAGTCAGGGCTTTACAAACAATTCCTTTATAAATCATCAGGAAACAAATTCAAATAACAGCTGCACAAATACTACTGATACTGTATATTTCATCCCTGAGACCTTACATAAAAGTCCAGTTACAGTCCTGGACATTTTTCTAGGATATTTTCATTATGGCAAAGGCATTTTGGAGAAAAAATGTCTATGGTAGACAAATTCTTAAAAAGTTTGGACATACAACACAAAAAAAGCCATCTCCACTTTTAAACGACAATTTTTAAAAATTGTAGAGGTGGAAAAATGACATAAAATTTGTCTGTGGATAAGTTGCCAAAAAAATCACATTTTCCTTTACCAATATTTTTGTAAAATCCCCCCATTGAGCTTAATGTGAACTTAAATTAAGAAAAATTTTTGAAATCCAAATTTTGGAATTACAAAAATCTTTTGAAATAACTGTTCAATACAAAAAAATATCTTAGACTATATCTTTTATGGAAAACCAAACCTGGTTAGGGTGAGAAGGGCTGAAAGAAGCCAAAAAGCCCTTCAATAGCAATTACATGCAAATTGAAGCCTTCTGAAATCAGAAGGTATTTATTTGTCTCATGCCATACACATAGCACTGCCTAGATACCAAAAATAAGAGATTTAATTCTGCTATAAGGCATCATGGGTGGAGACATGCAAGTCACTCTTTTATGTCCCTTTGGCCAACTATGCATCCAGAACCACTGGTTTATAGCACAGATACAGTCTAATGGTTCAGAGCCATTTATCCAAACTTGCAGACAGCCTGTTTAGATCTTGTTACAAGTATCGTCAGTGCAAGATATTGGAACATGGCTTCTGAAGGGGTAGGACTTGGAGAGTAGCGAAATGGAAAACCAAACCTATAAACTATATATTTTATGTAAACTTGATTTAAGAGCAGCCTGAGTTCTTATTTAAAGCCCAATGCAGCGTTGCTATGCCTGGAATGCCTTAAACCTCTGAAAACAATGTAGATCACACACTGATTTATACTGTCAGTCTAGGTTAGAAGGTATGTGGTTTTATTGGAGTAATTTCATATGCATCATCCTCATTATCATCCTCCTCCTCACCATTATTTTCATCCTCCTCCTCTGAACCTGACAGGTCTACCCAGGGCCGACATCGGGGGGGGGGACTAGGGGGACAGCTGTCCCGGGCCAGGTGATTTTTGGGTTTTAGGGGGGCCCGGCCACTTTACCCACTACTGTCAGGAAGCTGTAGAATCGGGTGAGGAGGGCGGAGCTTCTTCTACATGTCTTTCCCTCCCCAGCTTCTAAACTATTGGTAGTTTCGTAGAGCGACATGGTGATTGGATAAGCCTATCCAATCCCTGAGTAGATCTGCCGGGATTTAAGAGCAAACCAGAAGTATGGAAGCTGGGGAGGGATATGCAAGCACGATAGCTCCACCCACCCAACCTGATTCTGCACCTCACTGAGAGCAGTGGGGAGGGGACTTTGAATGGAAAACAAGAAGCTAAAGAAGAAACAAAGGTAAATTCCACTGAGCACCAATGTTTTTGTTTTTTTAGTTTATTGAACCCCTGGCCACAAATGATTTTTATATTCTATGGGGCCCTTACCACCAAACTTTTATGGGGGCCCTGTCATCATTGTTTTTTTTAATGTATACTGGGGCCCTGGCCACTAATTCATTTTTTAGCTTATAGGGGGGCCCTGACCACTAATTAATTTTTTTAACTTATAGTGGGCCCTGACCATCAATGATTTTTTTTAACTTATAGGGGGCCCCTGACCACTAATGATTTTTTTTAACTTATAGGGGGCCCTGACCACTAATGCATTTTTTTTAACTTATAGGGGGTGGCCCTGACCACTTATTAATTTTTTTAACTTGCATGGGGGCCCTGAACAATAATTCATTTTTTTAACTATAGGGGCCCCTGACCACCAATGATTTTTTTTTTAACTTGTAGGGGGGCCCTGACCACAAATGGTTTTTTTTGGGGGGTGGGGCTTGGGGGCAGGATCTGTGGTGGGCAGGGACCAAGGGGCCCAGAAAATTTTGCCTTACCGGGCCTCATGATTTCTGATGGCGGCCCTGGGTCTACCGCATCATCAATTACTGCAATGGAGGAAAATAGATTATTACTTGGGGATATTCCAGCATAAGAATGGGGTGGTTTTGTGTGCTTTGGTGCTGTGTTTTAAAACTACCAAGGTGCAAGGAATCACCCTGCTTATTATCAAACACACACCACTACAGAATTTTTAAACTGCAAAAACCATAGAATGAGTTAGCAGGACTGGGTGATGCGTACATTAAAAGACAAGGATGAACAAACCCTAAAATGAATATGGCTAAAAATGCCATATTTTATATACTAAACTTATTGCACCAACCTAAGGTTTCAGCTTCTCAATAGCAGCAATGATCCAGGACTTCAAACTTGTCACAGGGGGTCACCATCTTGGAAAGTGTCTGCGACACTCACATGCTCAGTGGGCTCTGAGCAGCTGTTGAGAAGCTAAGCTTAGGGGTTGTCACAAATTATCAAGCAGAAAATGAGGCTGGTCTGTAATTTAGACTGATTCTATAAGGCTAATTATTTAACTCTAATGCTAATTGCAATGGTTTCTGAGCTGATATGTAGTAATTATCTACTGTATATTAGTTACTAATCAGCCTTATATTTTGACATTTATATTCTATGTGTACTGTATATTGTGAGTGGGTCCCTAAACTCAGTAATTGACAGCAGCCCAGATCATGTGCAGTGAATCAGCAGAAAAGAAGATGGGGAGCTACTGGGGCATCTTCAGAGACACAGATCTATACTGCTAAAGGGCTGTGGTTGCCTTGGGCTGGTACAAAAGCTCAAAACATAATGTACAACATTTCTAGCCTACTTCTTTAGTTAAGCTTTAGCTCTATTTTAAATAACAGCAATACATCTTCATGGTAGGCATGTGGTGCAACATTCACAGACTTAAAGGAGAACCAAACCCCTTATTCATAAAACCCCATACCCCCACCCTACATGGCCCCCCCTGTGGGCCCCCAAACTAGGTGTAAACTCTGGTAATTTCCCCTAAATCCTTACTTACCTATCTTTGCAGACTCAGCGCAGCAGAGCTCACGGGAGCCATCTTTCACACTCTATCGCCAAGCGAATTTTTGCTCTGGCGAATGGACGTAACTCCGCAAATTTACTAAGATGCGGATTTTACTGAACGTTACCTCTTTTGCCAGACTTGCCTTCGCCATCTCAGACCAGGCGAAGTGCAATGAAGTGCATAGGACTTCCTCAATTTTTAATGGAAAAATTTTCTAAGTGCCAAAACACGCTGGCGTCTGTTCCTTTTTTCAGAGTGGTCCGTGCAAAGGTCCGTAAAAATTTTTTTGGGTAACCGGGTTCTCCCCTACATTTTATAACATATGGAACATAAACTATACAGTGGGCTCATGTGTAGGGCATTATAACAACTCTATTTTCTTTATTAAGGTTCCCTGGACTTGTGAAATGTAATGTATTTTGCTGCAACATATACATCCATGTAACTTTATCATTTCCCGCCATATGCAAATTAGGCAACACTAGCGCATTTTTGCTTTGATTGCCGAAGTAATGCTAATTTACACCTGGCAAAGTGTTGCGATGGCTGCAAAGCCGTCACTGGCGAATTTTCGCCGGTTGGGGAATTTGCCCCAATGTGTTTGCTGGGCTTTAAATCTGTGTTTACATGCACTCAGTACAATATAATTTCAGCTCTTTACCTTCTCACAGTTTCTGTCTGCTCTTTATTTTTTAGAAAATTCCTGTGTATTTGCAACCATATTAATAACTTTAATTAATTAACTTAGAAAAAAAATTAGAAACACAAACCTACTCACTGTTTTACATTATGAAACCCGTGTAAGGAATTACCTCCCAGGGAGAGAAAGGAAGAGACGTGCATATCAATAAACGACAACATTCCTTGGTGATCAAGGTCCCATTTAGTGGGTAATGTTAATGTTTCCTTAGATTCTGTACACAGGAAACTATGCATATGCTAACAGATAAGCACCAACCAAGCCTGTTGCCATACACAAATAAAGACTGGATACCAGATTGGCAAATTAATCTGTTAATGAAACTGAATGGCAAAACATCAAAACCCTTTTAATGTTAGTAAGTATCCTAGAGTTGTGTTAATGTTTTACTATAATAAAATACAATATATTAGTTGTGGAAAGCTCCCCTCCCCCCAACACAAAAAAGCTTCAGTTGAAATTAAAACTTTTCAGTACAGTTGAAGAAACCGCATCATTTGATCAGTGTTAGAGTTGCATATTTCAAAATAAGGAGACCAAATCAGCCTAAAAAAATCTTTAAAATCACTTACTTGAGATGTAATAATTAAGGCTTCCTGCCAGCTAAGCTGATTCATATAAGAAATAGTGTCTGATAATGAGGGGGGTTCCCTTTTGTAGCCAAAAATTAAGTAAAACTTTCTTGGAAGCAGCTAGAAAATAAATAGTCAGTAATATTAATAATAAAGTATGCACCTGTAAAAGAAATTACTATCTTACTAGCCTATTTGCACAGAATATATAATATATATATTAGCATTATCTGTTTTCTATATTTAAATATGATGAAAAACAAATAAATGGGGGAATATAATAAAATATGCTAACATTTTTCTTTTTTTGTTTACAACTTATTACATTCTCCTGTAAGTGCCCGAGTAACTATGCATACAAATGGGCAAAAACAATAGAATCAAAATGACAACGTAAAAGAAATGTGTCACTGTAAGCTTTATTTACTGTAATTTTGTTTGCTCTAGCAAGAAGACTAATACTCTGAGTAAGCCTTACTTAATAAGTAATTATAAGTTAAACTTAAACAGTTTTCTCCTGGCACAGTAAATTAACTCAGCCGAGCTAATGGAAATCAGCCAGTGACCTCCTACTTTTGACTTCAGTGGTTACCAGAAGATCACAGAACATAAAGGTGTGTTTATGCTGCCAAGGAAACAGTATCACATTCCTCATTGGCAATACACCTACCAGAGCTATTTAGCTTTGGAATAGACAGAGTTAGCTCATAAGATTTCTGTCTATTGAAGACACAGAGTTTCTGAGCAAAGCTCTATAGGCACTATGGGCTGCAACTCCAGCAAGAGTACAAAAGTAGTGGATCCTTCTCAGAAGCCAAGAGAGCATGAGAAAGGGGAAGGTGAAAATCATGAGAAAGAGAATGACACAGCTCCTGGAGCAATCCAGCAATCATCAGAAGCCAGCAAGGTGGACAGCAAGGAAAGCTGAAACAGCAGGTCCTGCCAGGCGATGCTGAATTTATTTATTCTCTTGGATCAACTAAATAATCTTGTCATTTCTCATATAATACTTCCCAACTTTGACTTAAACCAAGATGCAAATGTGCAATTTAAATACTTAACATTTGTTAACAATACCGTCAATTCTTTCAAGATTGAAACTACTATTCCCAGAATCTGAAATAATAATTGGATTATCATATCATATATTCTGCTCAACAACAAGCATCAATATCACGGATCTTCTAGCAAATGAACAGACTCTTCTACAACCTAACAATGAAATTGCCTACAGATCCAGATCCCAAGACTTGAAACAAAAATGCAGAGACTGGGACAATCTGAAAAAGATCTTTTGTCTGGACCCTTATCCATCTTATTGATGATATATAAACTGTTATATCATGCCAGCTTCAGTCCATAAACAAGGTTTTTGTAATTTATGTCATATTATTTCAAATATGCATTCAATAATGCTTTGAGCTGAAATTTATATGCATTTTATTGCAAAAGTTTTCTTGGTTTCTATTGTTTTGTGAATATAAGACACGTGTAAAAGGCAACATTCAATACAAAACTTATTGAGCCGTAACTAAGCTGAGGTTTTTCATGCATGCTGTGGTCTAATAGAAATCATTAATTTTCTGCAATGCATTCCTGGTAAAGTTTTGCATCAGTGTGCACCCTATATTCATGAGATCATTCTCAGATATTGTAACCAGGATACTGTCAGATCAGCAGAATGATTTTTATTGCTTGTGGTCTGTTATAATTATGTACTAAACTTTTACTTATAATGTGTTCTTCAAAACAAAAAAAAATCAGTGGTGGCAAGGGAGGTTGGAAATTGTGTTACCAAAGACATAAATCATCTTTGTTTTATTTGTCACTGTAAAGATTATTCCCTCCAATAAACAATGTGATTACCCTCCATTTTGGATTATGTATTATTTAATCATGCATTTAATCATAAGCAGTAAAATATGTCATAGAAAATATATTTAATCCTACAAGAAATATAGGCACACAAAAAAACTAAGATATGTATATCATGTGTGCTCTCTCTGATGCCCTTGTATCATTTCCTTCAATGCAGTACTGAATGGAATGTTAGGCTTTGATTGCCAGTCCCAGCATAGCAGCATATCAGCCTATCATTTCCTATAGAGTCCTACTGAAGCAAAAAATTTACATTTTTCTAGTTGATTTATTTTTTATCTGTACTTTGTAATTGATAATAACTCAACTGCATAAATATATGATGGTGGCAAATAATGCTACGTCGACTCTTAAAGTATCAAATTCGATGGTCGAATTTCGAAGTTTTTTAACTTCGAAATTCGACCCTTAGTAAATGTGCCCCTAAGTCTCTGAACACCTCAGACTTTCGGCTGCTTCTGTCCTGTGTCACATCATCGCTAAACACTAGTGTCCCAGTACCACTGGCAGCCATGCATGCCCAAGCCATCACACTGCCTCCACCATGTTTTATAGACAATGTGGTATGCTTTGGATCATGAGCTGTTCCATGACTTCTCCATTATTTTTTCTTGCCATCATTCTGGTAGAGGTTGATCTTGGTTTCATCTGTCCAAAGAATTTTTTGATGTTTTTTAGCAAAGTCCAATCTAGCCTTTCTATTCTTGAGGCTTACGAGTGGCTTGCACCTTGCTGTAAACCCTCTGCACAATTTACTTTCATGCAGTCTTCTCTTTAGACTTGGATATGAATACGCCTACCTCCTCTAGAGTGTTGTTCACTTGTTTGGCTGTTGTGAAGGGGTTTCTCTTCACCGTGAACGTCCAGGTCTTTTTGCATTGCTGAGTTCACCAGTGCTTTCTTTCTTTCTCAGGATGTACCAAACTGTAGATTTTGCCACTCCTAATATTGTAGCAATTTCTCAGATGGGTTTTTTCTGTTTTTACAGCTTAAGGATGGCTTGTTTCACCTGCATGGAGAGCTCCTTTGACCGCATGTTGTCTGTTCACAGCAAAATCTTCCAAATACAAGCACTCCCCCTCAAATTAACTCCAAGGCTTTTATCGGCTTAATTGATAATGACATAATGAAGGAATTGCCCACACCTGCTCATCAAATTGTCAGTTGTCCAATTACTTTTGAGCCCCTGAAATGAAGTGATTGTGTTAAAAAAAGGCTTTAGTTCCTCACATTTTTATGCAATCATTTTGTTCAACCCACTGAATTAAAGCTGAAAGTCTGCAGTTCAACTGCATCTGAGTTGTTTAATTTAAAATTCATTGTGGTAATGTACAGAACCAAATATTTATAGACCTAACTGTAATTTTATAAGTGTATTTGGGCATTTCTGGAAACAGTACCTTTCCATTATCCACCACAGCTTGCAATATTCACAAAAACAGGCACTAATTTGCACCCATATAGAGCCAAAAAATACAAAAAAAGGAGGTGGTAGGTAAAAACATATTCGATGGTCCTATGTTTTCTTAATAATGTATTCTTCATAAGTGCATACATCTTAACATGCAAATGCAATTCCTCTGACATTCTGTGAAAACACCACTTTTTTGGGTATAAAAAAAATTGGGGTTTGCGACCAAATATTGCACTTTGCACATGTTATTAAAATGAGTTGTGATATGTTTTGCTTTAAAGGGGGTCTGTCACCTTAAGAAATAATTCCAAATCTTATTTTATGATGTTAGCCAAGCAAAATAAACTTCACTTACACTATACAAATTATTTAAATCTTGGTTTTTCGTAGACTTGGAACTCAAAATCTTGTTTATGTGCCAGAATGGGGGACCTGAAACCTCTGCCAATGCACAAATTAGATGGTTAGGAGGGAGGGGAATGGGGGGAGTCCAATATAATATAGGAAATGCGGAATGAAAAGTGAAAGTAGTTGCATACCCCGCCTCTATGCCTAAGGCATAGAGGAGTGGCATGCAATATATGATTGACAGCTGAGACTTTTAAACAAGTTTTTAACAGGTTTGGATGTATTAATAACAACCAAGAATTTGGTTTTCATGTTTAATTTGAAAATTACTTTTATTATACAGCTTTTTATGTCTGGATAACAGGTCCCCTTTAAGGTTATGAACTTTCAGCAATGACAAACATTGACTACATGTCCTAAAATGCTGGCATTACATCAGTAATAATTTTGCATGCTACAGTTGTTACCCAAAATAGATCATCTTTAGCTTAAACAGATTTATTTTTATTACTGTATGCTGAACATCTCTAAACAGAAGAATTGACTGCTTAATTTCAATGTGAATGATCCCCTGTGAACTTATTTGTCTAACACTGACTATAAGAGGGACAGCTACAGAACATTTGCAAACATTTGCATGTGTAAAACAATGCAGAAACACAACAGGTCCTGAAGCTTTTAACTTTCAATAAAGTAAGTAGTGTCCCATCAGTCTTGAGCCTATTTATCATGTTGTGTAAAACATTGGAGAAAAATATCACCAGTGATATAGCTCATAGCAACCAATCAGATCTTTGCTTTTGTTTTCTAACTTGTAAGTGGTTGTTGAAACCTAACTGCTGATTGGCCGCTATGGGCAACATCACTAGTGATATTTTTCTCCAATGTTTTACACAGCATGATAAATAGGCTCAAGACTGAGGGGCCACTACTTACTTTATTGAAAATTAAAAGCTTCAGGACCTGTTGCATACTTTTCAGTTATACTCTATTGTCATACATTTGGAGAAAGACTACATTTCCAGTGATGCACTGGCAGCCAGTCAGGAAATATACAGTTTAACATATTTTTAACAAAATCTATTACGGTATTAGACTAAACTATCATTTCCAACATTCTTTGAAGGATCTAGGAAATTAAGTTTAACCTTCAGATAGAGAACTGATATAAGACATTCAAATCTTTTGACCTACAGGAAAGTGAATCTGCAGGCCAAAATTATACCGAACAGCACATCAATAAATCGATTCATATTACTAACAATTAGATAAAGTTCAAAACTTTTGCTTGTGTATTATAGTACGTGTAGTACAAATCATAGTGTAATGGCATTTTATAGGTCACCATATATGTCCTTCTCTGATCTGAACTTTTTTTTGCGTTCTAGATTAGAAACTAGTAAGAGTTTCATCAGAATGCCCTATGCAGCCTGTTTAGTTATGTATATTTATCTTCCAGAATGCTTATTCCCTAGTTACACATTGACTAACACAGTAGAGTTCATATATAAGTGAAACATGCAAAGACATTTGCAGTTTGCAACAACCCAGGGACAAGGATGGGCAGGTTGTAGGAAAGAGGGAGAAAAGCAGGAAACAATACTCTTTTATAGAAGGGGTTGGGGATTTGGTCACTAATTTAGTGCCACCTCATACTTTTACTAGGCCGTTCATTCAATTTTGTTACCATACGGAAGACGGTAAATGGAGGGTGGTGGGGGCGAAAGTAGGGTTAAGGGACAACTAAACTCCTCCACAATCAGTTGTGCATTCTGTATCTAATTCAGCACCTTCAAGAACCTCCAGAATCAATATATTTATATAGCCATTTGTTCTACCAATACCTCTGCTTGCTATAACTTTGTTGTTTATTTTGAGCTATAGCAAAGAAGTACATTCTCTATTTAACTCAAAATGCACTTTCCATTTGTATGACTCACTTTTTAGGCCCAAGGTATGAGTATATACTCATGATTGCTGAATTGCATAACATCATCTAGGAATACCTGTGCATAGTTATCTTCTGAATTGTATTTTTAATGTAAAGTATCATCAGGAATAATTGTGACCCTAAAGGAAATAATATTGAGGAGCCAAGTGCACATGTGACTTCCTCTGTTCTGTTTTAAGTAATGACCCCTTTCTTGAAGATCTTGCGCTTTTTTACATGGGATGAGTGTGCACTTGCTAAACTTTAAACGCTAAACCTTGAGACTCAATTGGGTATGTATTTGTTACAGCAGCATGTCACAATGTAATTGCAGCATGATAAATTACCATAAATATTAAGATACATGTGCCACCATGTGTGTAACGTACTAGTTAGTTGGAACCTTTGGTGATTGCGGGTACACCCAGGGCCGGAAATATGGGTAGGCAGAGTATGCACGTGCCTAGGGTGCAAAGCTGGGTGGGTGCTAGGCACGTACCTCCTCTGTCGCCTACCCCAAGTCCTGTTCCCTTCTCTGGCTGACTCTCCATGCTTTTTCTACCTTTTTTGTGCTTCTGTGTATGCGGACGAACTCCAATTCGCACATGCGCTTGCGAGCGCCAATTCACGCATGCGCACGCTAAGCTGGCACCGCGACTGCCCGGCTGGCCTATGGCACCTGACCAGCGTGGCCCAGCTCTGGGTATGCCCAGATGCACAGGACACCCCTGTGGATTCCGGTGTTCACCGACTCCCTTTTGGGGTCCCGGGTTTTCAGCTGTGGAACCGACAAGAAGTAGTGCAAATGGGAAAAAATCCAAAACGAGGTAGCGGCAAGGATTAGGCAAAAACGAAGGTCAGGCAAAGGGATCAAGGCAGGCGGCAGGAATCGAAGTCAAGAAGTCAGGCAGGAGTCAAAAAACAGAAATTCAAATACAATATCAACGCTTCAGCAGATTCAGAAAACTGAAGCCAAGCTTTGGCACAAACAAAACAGAGGACTGGGTTTTAAAGATGATTTAGCGCCAAGAATTTGAATTTGGCGCAAAATTGTTCCATCACAACGTTTGGCATCACAACGCGAGCATCATGACGCTCTATGTCAAGTGTCAGCACTTGGCCCTGAACCAGGAGGTGCGCGCCTGCGCACTCGAAAGCTAGGAGAGACGCGCTGGGAGGTAAGAGACAGGGAGAATCTCCCGGTGCGTCTTACAATGTGGTAAGGTCAAGGTAAGTTTTTGCCTAATCCTTGCCGGTACCTCGTTTTGGACTTTTTCCCATTTGCACTACTTCTTGTCGGTTCCACAATGACTCCCTTTTTGCTATTAGCAAATCAATCCTATTCTTCACATACAGTAATAATTTTATATGCACAAGTATGGAATCCATTATCCAGAAAGCTCTGAATTACGAGACAGCCAGTTCTTATAGACTCCATTTTAATCAAATAATTTAATTTTTTTTTAAAATTATTTCCTTTTCCTTTGTAATTATAGAACAGTTCCTTGTACTGTATTCTAACTAAGATAACATTAATCCATATTGGAAGCAGAATAATCCTATTAGGTTTAATTAATGTTAAAATTATTTTTTGTTGACTTAAGATATGGAGATCCAACAGAGATCTCCTGTGCCATATATGCTTTTTAATTTGGGGTTAAGTACCATCTTGCCAAAAGTTTATAAGATGATTCATATGATGCTGTAGAGGTAAATGTTTTGTATGTATTGATGCAAATCTTTTCCCATTCATCCGTCGAGAGGTTAAAGTTTAATTCCTCTTCCCACTTATGGGCAAATGGAGGTTTTGCGTCTCCATTTGAGATCAGACTTCTATAGAAAAATAAAATGGGTCTTTTTATATGAATATTTTTCAAAAAAATGTGTTCAAACCAAGATAGATTGTTGCTTATAGAATTAATATCAAATGTTCCAATATATTCCATTATGGATTTGTATAACCCTTTATTCTTGTTATTGTTTCCAAATAGAACTAAGAATTTTTCTAATGGTATAATCTTATTATCTTCTATAAAGTCATTTAGTCTGAATAATTTAGGTTGGCACTTCCCCTTCGGGGAAAATGCGGTGTTACTTATGTTTATCTGAGCTGATAAATTCTGTGGAATGGGCATTAATATAGAGGGATAAACACAAAGTTCATATTAACTATTAATAGTTAATTAATAATTAATTAACTATTAAACGTTTTTAATGTAGGTTGGGCTGTTACCTCTGCTTTGGTCATAAAAGGAAATTTCTTTTCCTCTTTCCAGATCAAAGAATCTAATCTGAGAATCTCTTCTCCTTTTTCTGCATTGATAAAGGATTTGGAGGAGTCACTGTTGTCCCATGTTAATACTCTAGAAAGTTGCATAGCAAAATAATACGTTTGCAAACATGGTAAGCCAATTCCCCCCTTTTCCTTTGGTTTAATTAATGTATTGTAGGCTATTCTGAGTACCGAATCTTTCCAACTAAATTTGGACAATTTTGATTTTATGATATTGAAAAATCTTAAAGGGACTTCAATAGGCATATTCTGAAATATATGGAATAACTTAGGAAGGAATATCATTTTTACTATGTTGACTCTTCCTAACCAAGAGACACATACATTGTTAAAACTCACAATGTCCTTATCTATTGTTTCTATAGCAGGAATGTAATTCAATTTATACAGCAAATCTCTGTTGGAGATGTAAAGAGGAAAAGGGTACCTATGAAGATATTTGGTATGGCTGCAAAATTTTAAAACCTTATTGGGAGGCTATACAATCTATTATTAACAAAATATATCCCTATCTTTTAAGGTTACATCGTTCCGCAGTTTTACTTTTATATGATAATGATATTAAAAAGATTATCAACATACCAACTATTAAATATATTCTAATTTCTGCTAAGTCACTGATTCCCCGTAAATGGAAATCTAAAGAGCCTCCCCTCTTAACAGAGTGGGTAAAACTAATTGAGGAGATAAGACATGCTGAAGAGGTTATAGCATATAAAAATGATGTTTTGCACAAACACCTGAAAAATTTTAACCCCTGGATTTCTTATATGGAAAGAAATAAATGAATGTATATCAATATTGTTATTTTTTTCTTGGATAATATTAAAAACATCTTGTTCAACTATATAAGTAATTTACAATTTACATATCTGTCATGTAACACAACGGCTTATGTAATATCCTGTTAAATATTGTTGAAAAACATTTTCTTGTAGGTGTGGAAAACTTTTTCTTTCTTTTTGTCTTTTTCTTTGTATCCCCCCCCTTCTTTATCTTCTGTACCCCTGATATTTTTTTGATATTGAAAACTTAATAAAAAGAGATTAAACAAGATATGGAGATCTGAGTTATGGAAAGACCCCTTTGATTCTAAGCATTCTGGATAACAGGCCCCATATTTTTTAAAAATGTTTGGTGGTCAAAGAGCTGTTATTTAATTCTGTTTTCCATAATATTTTTTCGGAATTCTTCCTGTTCCAGGGTACATTACAGTAGGACAGGTACACAAATGGAAAAAAATAATCTTGTTATATTGTATATTGTTCCCACCTTATTATCACTATCATGTCTGCTGCTCTATTTCAAAAATGCCTGGTTGATAAATTAGACTCATTGCTTTTAGTTAAAAAATGCATTCATTTTTGTAACTAGCAAGAATGTCTCTCGTATATTTTCTCCTCTTTTAAATGTGCATGACCCATTTCTTTTCCTCAAGCGCTGCTTTCTCCAAACCAGACAATCCATGAAATATACTACAGAATATACAACGCTTAATAATTAAAGGTGAGTCTATTGTTGACATGCTATTCACATTTATATCAAGCAAGAGAAATGATACTCTGCAGAACACAATTTAGTTACTGCAAATAACAGGCATGGGATAATTTTTCAGTCTGATTGTTGAAACTGGGACAAAGAAACTGTGCTAGACGATTTCCTATTTATATAACAATCATTCTGATAAATATCCTGCTGACTTTTACACAGTATTTGCTGCTGAAATATATTGATAAATGAGTGTACTGTATGTGTGTGCAACAATATTTCCATCAACTTGCAGAAAGCCTTGAACAATGTATTGGTAGTAGTGCACAATCAGTGTTTCCTATTATTCATCACTATTTGCTGGTTATTGTTGTAGTTCTTATAGTTTTTGTAGTCTGAACAGGCTTCATCCAGATGCCAAAATACTTGCCATTGATTTATCAATAATGCTATGACTTGTTTTAACGGCATGTTAACTAATAGGCTTGCTGTATGAAAAAGGATATTGAAAAAGGATCCATGTGGTCAGAAACATGTTGTAAAAATAATGAAGTTATTTGCAGCAGGGACTGCAGTCCATGTGCCTCTTTCCACTCTTCATTGATTTAGACAATATAAACATTTATGCCAGCCTTGGTTTTCTCCATAGTTCTTCCAAACAATTCCACACAGTTTTCGATACAGACTTCCTTATCCTTCTTCCCTTCCCAGAAAGCTCCCCTCCCTTTCTCAAGACAGGTCCAAAAAGAGACCAAAACTTTGAAAATACATTTTCTTTATTTTCACCACATTACGAAGCCCTGGAATGCATCTGTTAAAACCAGGTAAAACAACCTAAATAACCTAAAGCCCAATATGCCCTAAAATTAAGACACCCTATATGAGCTATTAGTTCTGCAATTCGAGATACTGAAAAATCAGCACAATTACAGCATTTTTTGATGGGCAAAGGTACAAAAACATACGTTCACCACAGAAAACAAAATATTTTTAG
The DNA here is from genome assembly GCF_017654675.1 of Xenopus laevis. NCBI lineage: Eukaryota > Metazoa > Chordata > Amphibia > Anura > Pipidae > Xenopus > Xenopus laevis. The sequence continues at coordinate 41,906,618 of NC_054377.1, forward strand.
AAAGTACACATTCCTCCAAATTGAGTATGCATGACTTTCTACTCAAAAATACGAAGCCACAAAGCTTTTCTAAATTTTAACTATTTTGGTGACATTTCCAAAAATCACTTTTACAGCTTCCACTTTAAAGTATCTTATATACCACATATCATTAGGTAACCAGATAAAACACCCACAATATGAACACCTGGGGTTCACTGAACAGTTTGATGCCCAATATACATAGGTTTACCTATGTGTGTGCCAGATAGCCGCCTCATAATTAAGACACCCCACACAACCCATCAATTCCAGATACCACAAAATCAACACATTTACAGTATTTTTTGAGAGGCAAAGGTAAAAAAATACATTCACCCCAGAAAACCATATTTTTTGGAAAATACACATTCCCCCGAATTTGGGTATGCATTTCTTTGTACTTCAAATTACCAAGTTGCAAAGCTTTCCTAAATTTGACAATTTTGTGACATTTCCAAAAATCACTTCAAAGCTTTGATTTTAAATTATCTTATATCCCTCATTAGGTACCAAGGTAAAACATATGAAAGCCAGGAGTCCACTGAACAGTTTGAGGCCCAATGTGTATTGGTTTACGTAAGTATGTGGGATAAGAACCCCAAAATGAAGACACCCCATATGAGCCATTAGCTCTGTGGTTCCAGATACTGCAAAACGAACATATTTACAACATTTTTTGAGGGGCAAAGGTACAAAAGAAGTACATGCACCCCAGAAAAACATATGTTTTTGCAAAGCACACATTCCCCAGAATTCAAAATGGGTCCTCATGTCTGTTGGTGATTTTGGTAATTTCGGAAAATCACCTCAAAGCTTCCAATTTTCAGCATTTTATCCCCCTCGTATCATTAGGTACCAAGGTAAAACACCCTAAATATGAATGCCCAGTGAACAGCTTTACGCCCAAAGTGTTTTGGTTTACCTAAGAATGTGGCAAGTGGGGGCCCCAAGATGAAGACACCCCTATATGATCTGTCATTTCAGGTACTGCAAAATTTACACATTAAAGCATTTTATGAGGGGTAAAGCTAAAAAAAAAGTAAACTCACCCCAGGATGGCATATATTTCAGGAAAATACACTCTGGCAGATCCAAAATGGGTAATTGTGTATTTTTTTTTTAATTTTTACTCCAAACTATCAAACTGCAAAGCTATGCCAAATGCAGCAGGTTTTTATGGCATTACTGAAAATTGCCTAATAACTTTGCAATGTGCTGCATTTATCTCATCAATTTTTTTATATACTAAGGTAATCCACCCTAAATACAGGATGAATGCCACGGGTCTACTGAACAGTTTGATGCCCAATATGCATAGATATACCAAATCGGGTGGCATATACTGTACATACCCCAAATGAAAATAATGCAAATTGCTTTTTTCAGCTGCCAATACACCATCTTTAAACAAAGGCCCCTGACTGCTTATTATGTGCCACAAGACCCCCAAAAAGCCATATCTTTTTGGAAAGTATGCATTCTGATGAATCCAAAATGGGTAATTATGTCTTTCTACTTTCTACTCTTTCTAAACTACCAAACTGCAAAAGTACGCTAAAGGCAGTGGTTTTTATGACATTTCTGAAACTCACCTAAAAATATAGCAATTTGCTGCATTTATCTCACTCAATTTCTTAGATACAATGTTAAACTACCCTAAATACGAACATCAAGGGTCTAGTGAACAGTTTTATGCCCAATATTCATAGAGATACCAAAACAGGTGGCATATACTGTATGGACCCTAAATGAAAATAGTGCACATTAATTTTCTCTGAACAAAGACACCTGACTGTGTATTACATGCAGCAAAAAAATATAAAAAAGTATGTGTGTGCTTGTGTATGCATGTGTGTACAGCTCTAAAAAGTGTATAAATGTGCGTGTATGTGAGGGTGTAAATATGTGTGCAAAAGAAAAAAAGCCAGAAAAGCAAAAAAAAAATGATGTTAGTAAAATGTGTAGTGTGTGCATGTGTAAATGCATGTATGTGTGTAAATCATACACCTACCATTTCTGTGTGGAGGGGGTCCTTGGCAGCGTTAAAGTTCCCAGGAACTGCAGACCATATGCAGCAGGAAGTGAGTGGACGGGCACTGGGTGGCCGGACAAATGGGTCCTGCGTTGCTGGTAAGTATCTGCGATGTACTCTGGTAAAAGTCGGGTCCTGCGACAATTGCGTTGCAGGACCAGCGTGACAGCCCCCTTGGCTTGTTGCCTAGAGGGTTGTGTTACTGCCTAACACTCTGCGGAATGCTGATGCAGAGGGTAATGCTCTTAAAGCGCAGAACATATGTAATACATTCTTGGTGCTTAGAGCACTTGCCTGACAGCACGTATCCCATACGTTTTTGGCAGGCTAAGCATTAAGCAATTCTTGATTGCAATCTCCACCCCTGCTGAGGGGAGGTATGTGGTCAATGATCATATGCCTGAACTGAAGCAATGAGCGTTTAGAATGCAAAAAATGTCTTGCTCTAGACTGGTCAGCTTTTCTGGTGGCCAAAGCTGCATGTATTGCTCAGTGATGATTGTTTTATACATTCATGCCTTCCCCACATAAAAGAGACCACAGGGGCACCATTCCAAGTAAATCACAAAAGAACTAGTACAGGTCAAACAAAAGCATATTTTGTAGCTCTGTCCCATATGGGGGTGTGTAAAATTCCCACTCTGTAACATGCCACTGCATGTTTGGCAACCACCACATTTAAGGCAGCCTTTTTTCTGGTAAGATTCAACCATGTTTTGGTGCGTTCCGAAGCTGGTAACCGCTTTGTCTTAAGGCTATCCCCTAGGTTCTTAGCTCTCTTGTACTCAAACATAGGCTTATTGACCTGGGTGAAAGGTAATATCTGATCTGTCTTTACCATTTCCCAATTTTTTAAAATTATCCTGTGGACCATGTCACTCTCAGTGGAATAAGTGCTGACAAAAGTCAAAGGTTCTGTATTAGTTCCGATGTTGGTTGACGCTCCTGGCCCTGTTGAGCTGATGGTAAATATTTGACTCTGTGTACCCTCTTTCTTGGAAACTGCATGCCATCTAAGCCAGTTGATTCTCTGCTGATTCTGTTTTTGAAAATAAAAGGGTGCCCTGGCCATCTAGACGCTGCCCAATTATAGGATATGTTGATTAGCGTTCCTGGGTGCTTTATTATTGTTATTCTGGACTTTGAACCCCTGTGTGAGAACGAACGCATGCGTCCTGTCCGGCGCAGGCGCGCTAATGCGCGTCGGCGTCTGACGCGGGAGCTGGCGACGGTCGCGGGCGCGGAGGCGCCGGCGACGGTCGCGGGCGCAAGGACGTAGGCGGAAACGCCTGTGATGGACGTGCTGGCGTCAGTTCCGCGACGTCAGCGCAGTGACGCCAGTTTGGCGCCAAATTATCTGCATTTAAACCCAAACCAGTCTGTAATACATTGCCTGGTTATTAGGTTGTTTGAACTGAAACCCTAGCGTCTTGAACTGTTTGGATTCCTGATTATCGACCTTTGCCTGAACTCGGATTTGATTACTGCCGCCTGTCTCGACCTTCTTGCCTGTCTCACCGTTTATGATTCTTGCTGCCTGCCTTCTGACCTCGGATCTCCTGACTACGACTTCGCTTAATCCCTTGTACTTCGCTATCGTCTCACTGGCTACTCTCCACAACCCTGCTCCTTGTTCCACTCCAAGTAGGTAGCGGTTGTGTGAGGCGCTTGTGGGTTCATTATCTTCTGCTCCAGCTCCTTCTACGACTGGATTATACTGGTGAGTCTGACAGTATAACCAGGCCAGATGGATCCAGCTGAAGGGGCCTCCCCGTTTGCCGTCCTGACTCAACAACTGTCGTCCCTCACGCAAGCTGTCCGGGAGCTGCAAAGTGGTTATACTCAGCTACAGGAGCACATTAGGACCCATCCACCAGCCGTTCTCCCTTCCACGGCCGCTGCAACTCCGCCTGCTCCAACGGAAGTTCAGGTGATCAACTCTGAAATTTCGGAGCCTCAGGTGGCCTTTCCGGAGAAGTTTGCTGGTGACCGAAAGATGTTTCGGAACTTTAGGAGCAACTGCAAATTGCTGTTTTCGCTCAAACCACACACTTATCCTAATGAGCAGACCCGGGTCGGGGTGATTATCTCATTTCTTACGGGAGAGCCACAGACATGGGCCTTTCGTCTTATGGATCGTCACAGTCCTGTATTGGCTTCAGTAGACTCCTTCTTCGATGCTATGGCAGTTCTTTTCGATGACCCTCACAGAGCAACTACCGCCGAAACTTCCCTGCGTGCCCTGAAGCAAGGTGGCCGCCCAGCGGAGGACTACACCCTGGAATTTCGGCAATGGGCTGATGACACGGAATGGAACCCGGCAGCGCTTAAAAACCAGTACCGCTTCGGACTTTCTTCCGAATTAAAGAATGAATTAGCCCGAACTGGCATCCCTGACAGTTTGGAAGACCTCATCTCTCTTTCCATCCAACTGGATCGGAGGCTCAGAGAACGTAGAGAGGAAGAACAGGCAGAGAAAGCAGGCCTTCTTCCTCAGTCTTGGATGCTACCAACCGCTCCACCTCCTATTCGAATGCCTTCTACTTTTCCTCCAGCTGTCTCTCCGCCTGTTTTCAGCGCAGCCCCAGAGCCTATGCAGATTGGAGCCATTAGATCGGCATTAACTCCAGAGGAATGGATCAGACGTCGCAGACTCAACCTCTGCCTTTACTGTGGACAAGCTGGTCATTTGCTTCGAGGTTGTCCGATCCGTCCAACGGGTAAGAGGATGTTTGAAAGAGACTTTTCCAGTTGCCATGTTCCCGTGCCTCTCCTGACTGTCTCTTTATCTTTGCAGTGGGGAGACAAGCGGGTAGAGCTTCAAGCAATCCTTGATTCTGGGGCCAGCGGGTGTTTCTTGGATAATAAGGTGGCACTACAGTTCCAGATACCACTCCAGTCTAAGAAGAACCCCATAGCTCTCCGTGTGGCAGATGGTTCTCTGATTACCTCAGGCCCTGTGGTGCAAGAGACTGTCTCACTTTTTGTTGTGTTAAATAAAGGGCATGCTGAAGTCATGAACTTCGATGTGGATTCTTCTCCTTTATTTCCCGTCATCTTGGGTTTACCCTGGTTGCAGAAACACAACCCATCCATCAACTGGACTACCGGCGAAGTGAACTTTCTTTCAAATTTTTGTTCCTCTCAATGTATTTTTTCTTCAAGTAGAGTTTGTTCGTCATCCCCTGCCTCTGAAATTCATAATCTTCTTCCTCAAGCTTACTGGGAATTTACGGACGTTTTTAATAAAAAAGGGGCAGACAAGTTACCTCCTCATCGTATTTATGATTGCCCTATTAACCTTCTTCCTAGGGCTCAAATTCCTTTTGGGCGAGTTTATCCTTTATCCGAATCCGAACTGTCGGAACTTCGTTCTTATTTAGATGAGAATCTGGCCAAAGGGTTCATTAGACAGTCTTCTTCTCCAGCTGGAGCCGGGATCTTCTTTGTTGAAAAGAAGGATCATTCTTTAAGGCCGTGCATTGATTACCGGGATCTGAACAAGATTACTGTCAAAAATCGTTATCCACTTCCTCTTATTCCTGAACTTTTTCAACGCTTGGCGGAAGCTAAGATCTTTTCTAAACTGGATCTCCGCGGCGCATATAATCTCGTCAGAATAAGAGAAGGCGATGAATGGAAGACGGCTTTTCATACTCGTTATGGGCATTTTGAATACCTGGTCATGCCCTTTGGTTTTTGCAACGCCCCTGCAACGTTCCAACATTTTGTCAATGATGTATTCAGAGACTTCCTTGATATTTTCGTCATCATCTATTTGGATGATATCCTTGTTTTTTCTAATTCTTTGGAGGAACACAGATTACATTTAAAGAAAGTTTTGGCTCGTCTGCGCATTCATCAGCTTTATGCTAAAATCGAGAAATGTGTCTTTGAACAAACATCTGTGGACTTCTTGGGTTTTTTTTGTTTCTCCTCAGGGAATTCAGATGGATTCCAGGAAAATTTCTGCAATTCTTGATTGGCCAATTCCATCTTCCAAAAAAGCTGTTCAACGTTTTATTGGTTTTGCAAATTTTTACAGAAAATTTATAAAAAAAATTTCCCAAGTCATTCTTCCAATTACCGAGTTGACTCGTAATAATCTGAACTTTTGTTGGTCACCACAGGCTCAGGCGGCTTTTGAGAAGCTGAAGGCTCTCTTCACTTCAGGCCCAATTCTTCATCATCCAGACGTTTCCCTCCCTTTCATCTTGGAAGTTGACGCTTCAGAACTTGCGGTGGGAGCTGTGTTGTCGCAAAGAACTGGAATTCAGGAGGATCTTCATCCTGTTGCTTTGTTCTCTCGTAAGTTGGCCAAGAGCGAGTGTAACTATGATGTTGCCGACCGCGAATTACTTGCTATTAAGTTAGCACTTGAAGAATGGAGGTATCTCCTTGAAGGGTCTAAACATCCGATTCTCATCTTTACGGATCATAGGAATCTGGAGTATTTACGTTCAGCCAAGAGGTTGAGACCTAGACAAGCAAGGTGGTCCTTATTCTTCATGAGATTCAATTTCCATCTCACATATCGACCTGGGTCTAAAAATGTTAAAGCAGACGCCTTATCCCGAATGTTTTCCTCTGAAGACGAGATTCCTTTGGCCCCTGAAACAATTTTAAACTCTAATAATTTTCTCCTGCTACAGTCTACCCTGGTAGATGGAATTAAAAACGCTTCCATGAATATTTCGGAACCATCATTAGTCTCCAAGGAGGGTCTTCTTCTTCATAAAGGTAAAATTTTTGTTCCTGAACAAATGCGCTTAGAGGTCCTTAAGAATGTGCATGATTCCAAATTGGCGGGTCATCCAGGTATCAAGAAGACCATTATCTTGGCGAAGAGGTTATTTTGGTGGCCTGGGATAGCTAAAGACTGTTTTAAATTTGTTGCATCTTGTGAAGTTTGCTCTAGATCCAAAGACTCTCACTCTCGGCCTATTGGTCTTCTGCAACCTCTGCCTGTGCCTTCCCGTCCATGGGGATCAGTTTGTTTGGACTTTATTTCTGATTTACCATTGTCCTGTGATTGTTCTACCATTGTTGTCTTTGTGGATCGTTTAACCAAGATGGCTCATTTTAAGTCATTACCTAGTCTTCCTTCTGCCTCTGAGTCTGCTGATACCTTCATTAAGGAAGTAGTAAGACTTCATGGTCTTCCGGATGAGGTGGTGTCGGATCGGGGACCACAATTTACATCTCAGTTTTGGAAATCGTTGTGTGGAGCACTTAAAATTTCGGTGTCCCTTTCCTCTGCCTTCCACCCTCAGTCCAATGGCCAGACCGAACGGACTAACCAGACTCTCGAGCAATATCTGAGATGCTATTCTTCATACCTCCAAGATGACTGGGTGAATCTTCTTCCTCTAGCAGAATTTGCCTATAATAATGCCCATCATTCTTCAATCAATCAGTCCCCATTCTTCGCAAACTACGGTCTTCATCCAGTAACTTTTCCCTCTCCATTGTTTCTGACATTTTAGTTCCTGCTGTCAAGGATCGATTAGCTTTCTTATCCAACAATTTTCAAAAACTTCAGGAAAACATGAAGAAGGCTCAACAAAATTTCAAGGTCTACGCCGATCGAAGACGGAGAGGTGACCCAGAGTTCAAGGTGGGTGACTGTGTCTGGTTGTCAACTGTTAACCTTAAACTTTCTTGTCCCAGTAGGAAGTTGGGTCAACGTTTCTTGGGTCCCTTTCCAATTATTCGCCAAGTCAATCCTGTGGCTTTCCAGCTTAAATTGCCAGCGTCTTGGCACATCCATCCAGTGTTCCACGCTGCTCTTCTGAAACCGGCTTCGACGTTCCGATTTCCTGGGCGTTCGGCTCCTCCTCCGCTACCTGTGGTGGTCGACGGCCAAGAAGAATTTGAGGTTGAGGAGATCCTGGATTCCAGGTTAAGAGGCAAGCGGCTCCTGTACCTGGTAAGGTGGAAAGGTTATGGTCCGGAAGAAAATTCCTGGGAACCAGCGTCTAACATCCACGCTCCAGAGTTGCTGGAGAAATTCCGTGGAGCTTATCCTGGTAAGCCTTCTGGTGGTCGCATCCTGAGGCCGCTCCTTGATGAGGGGCAATGTGAGAACGCACGCATGCGTCCTGTCCGGCTCAGGCGCGGGCGCGCTAATGCGCGTTGGCGTCTGACGCGGGAGCTGGAGACGGGCGCGGAGGCGCCGGCGCCGGTCGCGGGTGCAAGGACGTAGGCGGAAACGCCTGTGATGGACGTGCTGGCATCAGTTCCGCGACGTCAGCGCAGTTTGGCCAGTTTGGCCCCAAATTATCTGCATTTAAACCCAAACCAGTCTGTAATACATTGCCTGGTTATTAGGTTGTTTGAACTGAAACCCTAGCGTCTTGAACTGTTTGGATTCCTGATTATCGACCTTTGCCTGAACTCGGATTTGATTACTGCTGCCTGTCTCGACCTTCTTGCCTGTCTCACCGTTTACGATTCTTGCTGCCTGCCTTCTGACCTCGGATCTCCTGACTACGACTTCGCTTAATCCCTTGTACTTCGCTATCGTCTCACTGGCTACTCTCCACAACCCTGCTCCTTGTTCCACTCCAAGTGGGTAGCGGTTGTGTGAGGCGCTTGTGGGTTCATTATCTTCTGCTCCAGCTCCTTCTACGACTGGATTATACTGGTGAGTCTGACACCCTGCCTAGACTTTGATTCTGATCCATTCTGCCTGCCTTTGAACCATTGCCTGGACTTTGACCTTGTATTTGCCTTAACCCTTGCCTGTACCTTGAACCTGAACTTTGACCCCTAAAGGCTTCCTCCTTGGTCCTGACTCTCCCCCGCTGGGAGCTGATAGGCCCCCTGACAGTAATCACTAGTGGGTACCCTTGTACACACTAACCACAATAAAATGGTTCTGATGCCTCTATGTCTGTTGGGAATGCCCTCTGTATGCATTTTTTCCCATCTTCTTGGTAGGCGATTGTTGACATTTAGCATACCCTTATACCTCTGTAGTATAATATGATAAATCTCTTTGTGGTTTTACTTGGCAGTTTAGGCCATATATGCCAAACCAATCAGTTTCTGTGCACGTATGTGTGGTTTGGGTAATTCATTTGTAATTAAATGTAAACCCGGGTTCACAATTGTAGGCCTATGGAGACTACTGGGAAATGTAGTATGGGCTCAATATCTTGAATAACAGGATATGAAGCACACCATCCTAAGGCATTGCCTTTAAAAATTTTATTTCAGCGGAAAATTCACACACAAGCTTTCGGGGGAAAACCCCTTCTTCATTCAATGCACCTGAGGAAGGGGTTTCCCCCCGAAAGCTTGTGTGTGTATTTGAGGATGGTGTGCTTCATATCCTGTTATTCAAGATAAGGAATTTGGCTGACTTGGAGGCAGCTTGGGAGTGGATGCACCCAGAAAGAAGTAAGTGGTGTGCTGAAGAAAAATTGTATTTGGACTGTATGGGCTCAATACACACCGGTTGCCATGGCAATATATCCTACTAAAATGAATTGTTTGTTTATTTGCATTTTGTGTTGTTAGCACAAAAAGTGTGCACAATAGCATAGGTCTTTATTCTTCTTTATTATCTTACTTTATTCCTCATTATTTTTTTCTTATTTTCTCTTTTCCTTTCTTCTTTTTGTAACTTTATTTTTAGTTTATTTTCCCACTTTTAAACATAAACAATCTCTTACACAGAAACAGGGGTGACCATTGTAGTAAACAAACATAAGTCATAAAATTAAAATCTTGCCCACTGAGCACTACCTTGCCTAAAAGGCAGTCCCTGACTAGACTGGGCCCCTTGTGGACAACCAGCACAACAAAGCAATATTGTTTGGCTCACCCCTGGACTTTTTCCTGTTAATGTTCAGCCTCCTGGCTTCCTCACTTTCTCAGCAATACTCTTTCTCAGAGATACAACCTTGCCACGTTTACGGGCTCCCTCTGCTTCGTTCATTAGCAGGCGGTACTCCCAGCTCCTCTGGGAGTTCCTCACACAGCCAAGTCTCCTACCTGCTGTGCCCTGCTCAGAGACCCACTCCACCATTCCAATTACCTTTAAATAGCCTTTCCACAGGACAGCTTTTCTGTGGAAGGTGAACTTCAATGTCTGGACTGGATCTGGGAAATAGTACCATCATCTGTCACAGAAATTTACAGATTTACAGATTAAAAATGAAAAATGACAAATAAGCTCCATAGACTTACACAATTTACATAACTTATGCAAAAACGTACATTACTTTCAAAGAAAGTTACATAACTTACGAATCAAGAAATGGCAAGGCAGAGCCGCGTGACAGGGGCAAGAAGGTGATTAGGGTTAAATTTCAGACAAAATAAGTACTTTCAGTAAGACGCATCATGACATATTCTGCACACTGGGGGATGAACAATAAAGTGCACATTTTTTCTGCTCCCCGATAAACTACTGTACTTTTATATGCAATAACATTCACACTGACTGTTACTGCAAGTTACACTAATCCTATTTTAGAAGTAATGGAAAGTATGTTGCTATTCACTACCAGAGGATTTAGTCAGTGTATACATTGATGTGCTGCCTTATGGACTAAAAAAACAGATTGGACACAGCCAAAATCTGCTAGAATACAAAGGTAAAAATGGCATGTTAAAAACTAGGACGTGTATAAATACCTCCCAAGTTGTAACACACATTAACCAACTCTTATCAGTCTAGTGCAATAATCAAATTAATCCTGATTTGGTTTCTACCAGAAGCTGGCATATTGTGCCACACAGCAGGTTCTCTTGATTAGGGGTAGCACTTTGGATACCATAAATATGATGTGTGCTGGTAATGGGTGTAGGCAGGCTGTGGGCTTAATTCCATCAGGTGACATTCTCAGTACTGATGCCATTTCCTGGCCCAGTTGCATCTTTCTCTTGCCACTTTCTTTTATAAATTCGTATGTAAGGCACATCAGCATGGCTGGTTGGATTCTGGGTGAGAGAGGGTTTGTTTAGGGTCAGGTGTGGATCAACAAATTGCCATCAATACTGCTAAGCACCAAAGTGAGTGGTGCAATGCGCAAATCATAATCAGACACAAATCATAATGTTTTTTTCCCACAATACCAGAGTTATTGCAGACTTGCACTTCTTGAGTGTGATGCGCCAAAGGTGCACTAAATGAGCATGGCATCACTTATAGCTTAAGCATAGCATTAATAATGGTAATAGTGTATGATTGGCTTGGTGCAACTCAGTAGCAAGGTCAATAGAGCAAGGCCAATATTTGATGTCCTAGATATTCTTAGGACAATGGCTGAATGTCTCATATAAATATGCTTTTATATGTTTGTAACCTTGTAAAATTGTCACGGCTAAACAGACCATTGGTCAAATACCTTGAGTACTAGTTTGTCCAAGATTGTCCAGATGAAAGGGAGCCAGAGAAAATCAGAAGTGGCTGGCTAAAACTGAACTAAGCTCTCTATGTACAGAAGGGTATAATCCATTAGGCCCTGATCCAGTATTCACATTAACTGTGTCTAGGCTGGGCCTATGGCGGCACGATCTTAGGGGCGGCATGCTGCCCAGCCACAATCCAAGGGAGCACTGGGGATGTGTACTCCAGTATGCACAGTGTTGGACTGGCCCACCAGGATACCAGGAAAACTTCCGGTGGGCCCAGGAGTCAGTGGGCTCTCATGCTGCTAAACTTTTGGCCTATTTCATGGCCATTCCCTATTTCTATGAGAACAAAGAGGCTAAATAGATGGAATAATTGATTATAGTATAAAGAAAACAGACTAGGAGAATAGAGGTTGATTGAGGAGATGAATATTAGTACTGAGAGTAGGTCCCTGGTCTAAGGTTTTTGGGTGGGCCCCTGGTCTAAGGTTTTTGGGTGGGCCCCTGGTGTCCCAGTCCTACACTGTGTACGCATCATCCCCGGTGCTCCGATGCATGCGCACACTCGCGCACAGGGGCAGTGCGAGTGTAGTTTCAGGCACTAGGACCCAGTGGCCTTGGGGCGCCGCAGCACGAAATCCGGGCCTGACTGTGTCAGCCACTGACTTAAAGCTCAGCCATGTATAAATTTACAGAGTCAGTTCTGTAACTCACTCCTTCGTTGTGTACATGATTAAAGGGAATGTCAACCCAAAAATTATTTTCCTAATAAAACAAAATATAATTCTAAGCAGCTTTGCAATATACATTCATTCCAAATGTTCTATTGTTTTAAGTTAAATGTATTGCTATTGAAAGCAGTGTTTGTCAGACCCTTTCTATTTTTTGCCCTGATGACTGTTGAAACAATGTAAGACAAGCAACTGATTAACAGACCTGTCTTTGCTGGGGAACTAAGACTTTTGCAACATTGTTTAAAAAGTAACAACCATTTGTTAAACAAATGCTGCTTTCAATAGCAATTGTTTTTTTCACTCAGCTGCGAGAACTAATACAAATCTCACGTTTGCCCTCTTTCTGGGTAATGATGTCCCTGGGCCCCCTCTCCCTTTGGTGCCCATGCTGTTTACCTGGTCATTTGCCCCAGCAGTTAGGACTCCCACTGTGCAAGGGCAACTCTTTCTGCTGGGCAACTCTTTCTGCTGGTCAAGCTGACAGAGTTGAGGTACAGTATATGCTCCTGTTTCTCCCTGGACTGTGGTAGACCCTACTGCTGATTTTTGTGCAACAATATGCATATACTCTAGTATTGCCTTTTCCTGGGCTTTGAACTGTTTAACTTCTACTGTAACTGACTGTGGACTCTTGCTTTCTTAAAACTACCCATCGCCTTTTGCTTTATTTTTCCTATTTAATCTTGCCTACTTGCAATATTATCTTCCTTTGCTGCAATAAAGCATATTTTAGTTGTAAACAGCAGACCTGTTCCTGTCTCAGGTTTCCAATTTCCAACTTGGTCTGCTCTTATCCCTCCTTAAGGTGGTCATACACAGACTGATAAAAGCTGTAGGCAGACTGTGCCCGCAGCTTATTTGCCCCTGTATGTGAGGCCGCCAGAAAATATACCAGATGTCAACCAAACAGGCTTAAAAATTTGTTTGATCAAATGATCAGATCAGCCTAATATCACCTACCTCAAGGTGGGGATATCAGTAAAACATCTGCTTGTTTGGCAACTTCTCAAAATGAGCAGGTCTTTACATGTATGGCTAATGAAAAAAGGCTGTTCCAGAGCCTTTCTCCATACGTGCCTCACAGCTCCTCCATATATTGTGTGCCACAATCATCCCATGTGCTCAGTCACTGGCGCCCCAGCCATATCCAACACTTACCAGTTGGCATCCCTGTTAAATAAGTCAACGGACTGCTGGACCATAAGGCTTCAAATGAAAAGGGGGGGGGGGGCACTGACCCCATCTAAAAACCAATGCTCTGTAAGGCTACAGATTTATTGTTATTGCTTTTAATTGCTCGTCTTTCCATTCAGATCCTCGCCTAATCATTTGCCATATTCACATCATATTTAAATCAATGCAATGCAATGCAGATTGCTGAAATTAGTAATAAAAAATGAAAACCAATTGCAACTTGTTTGAGAAATCAATCTCTACATCATACTAGTATTTAAAGTTGTACAACCCCTTCAAACCTTGAAAAGTATCAATCCCAAATCGACTTACTTTGCGCTGCTCTGGTTGGCAGAAGTCCTAAAGATTGCCAAAGGAAATAAAACTGAACTGTTTTGCAAGAAACCAGGAAAACCACTAGGATTGTACTCATTTAGCAATTCTGTATTACGTTGCACTTGCTGCACTTTATTATTGTACTCTTTAATTCTATATTATATTATAAAAACGCTACATGTGTTCTACTGCCCTAAGCTGCACATGTACTTTTAGTACAAATAGCAATAAACAACTATATAACTTGACTTGATTTTTCATGGCAGCTTACAAAGTAGCTTACAAAGCACCCCCTATTTAGTTATCGCTAATGACACAGCAATTTGAGAAACCATGCTCTGATTAGTTCAGCAAAACACAGATCACTGCAATTCATGGGTATTTTTTTTATATAAATAACTGTAATATGTTTGCCGAGCAGAAATATTTGTAAAAACAAATACTGAATGTGTGTGTCTATAATGTGTGTGTTTTGTGTAAGGCTGCTGCTTGAAGCCTGTGTGTCCAAACTTTATTTAAATGTGCATTAATTGACAGGCCTATGTAAATAAACAAGTTGTGTTTGCTGGATACTAGTGCAAACACATTTACTCAGCGATTGAAATAGCTAATATAAGTTGAAAGTTTTATTCTGCTCTAACCTGGAGCTTTGTGACATAGGAGGAAGATCATTTTTGTTTGGAGGAGGCTAAAGGTGAAAGCAGGGTGAATGCAAACTTAGCTATGCTTAAAGGTGAATTTTATTGTACAAAATATAAACATGTTTTGACAGTTGACCTGGGATTTTCTCTTCATGGAATCCATATTGTTTGCCATTGATTTGACTGGATGCTGTCTGGGGCACACTTGCAAGTAGAGGGGTTACACATAATGAAACCTATCCACCAATCACCGGTTTTGCGGGAAGGTTTTTTTTCATTTTTATTAGTGTTTACCAGTTAGGGTTGCTTCATCCCTTTTATTACTGGCCATATGTTGAATCCACATCCTGCATGGTTAGTTAACAATTCAGTTAGACGCATGCTATATGGCTGCACATAAATCAACTCAGTCTAAATTAATGCTAACCAGATAATGCTAATTAGTCATGAAGGATGTGGAGTTAATATGTGTCTGATATTAAAGGGATGAGGTGACAAACTTAGTTCCAGGTATTACTTTGTTTTTGACCTTGGCCTGTGCATCTTTGATTTGCCTTGATCCTTGGGTACTGTGTTTTCTATATAATTGTAAAGACCCTGCTCTGTTCTAGTTTCTGTTTAATCCCAGGTACTCTGCAATCAGTTACCCCCTTGTGTATGATCTGGCTAGCCTCCTGACTACTCCCCTGTCTCACCCCTTAGTATGACACGTCCTCCTTTGTGTATGAACTGGTTTGTCTGGCCATTCATCCACTCCCTGTGTTCTCAGTGATGTTGTTCAGTGCCTGTCTGGCACTGTTGTCCGTTATAGTTCTGCATCTAGCTATAATTTCAAGCAAGAAGCTGGTTAATATAATTCCTGGGACTTTCTGAGTTATAGTTCTGCATCCAGCTATATTTGCAAACAAGAAGCTGGGGCTTGTCAGTATAATTTCTGGGCTGCTGTGGAAATATATTTCTAACAAGCACCCAGTGACCTGAGTCTCACATTTTATACTGCCATTACAAGCTTAGCACTTGTGTGTCCAGCACTTGTGTGTCTCAAGCCCTAACACAAGCTGATGATATGTTTATGTGCTACCTCAGAATGCTTCCAAAGTCACCTGTACATGTGTGGTACCAATATCATTAACTGTGATAATCTGATCACTGACCAGGGCAATCAATGGGAGTGGGGAGTGAGCATTGATTTAAGGCTAGACTAATTTTCTGCTCACATATTTTAATTACAATACATCTTTTTGCAACTTGCAGTCTGTATTATTCTTATGTAGCCTATAGTGGGTAAGGGTTTAAATAATGGCTTTGCTTCCTCATAACATACAAATTTAAGGATATGCCCCTTACAGTCATTTTTTTGTTGCTGTTGCCCAATAAGCACAGATCCCAGCTACTGCAAAATAAAAATGTTTAAAATGACAAGTTTTACTGTATTTTCCAGCAGTGCAGTTTTGAATGCAATGAAGCAGAAAATACTTGACTGATTAATTCAATCATCATGAAAAAGAAGAATAGAAATAAAGGAAAGGAAAGGTTAACTGGGAAAGTAGAAAAGGATCAAAAGGCAGGATCTGTGAAATACAAAACAAAAGTATAAAATAATTAGCAACTGGGTTACTTTTTTACTCTATATCAAAGGGTGATACCATGCACTGGGAGAGGGGTTGTGATCTCACTACTTCTACAAATCTTTATGCAGGTAGTGTTTGAAAAAGAGTAGAGGGTCATGTTTATGTGCTAGCTATGGGAGCTACAGTTATGCCCATACATCTTTGGACAGAGACAACTTTTTTCTAATTTTGGTTCTGTACATTACGACAATGAATTTTAAATGAAACAACTCAGATGCAGTTGAACTGCAAACTTTCAGCTTTAATTCAGTGGGTTGAACAAAAAAGATTGCATAAAAATGTGAGGAACTAAAGCTTCACAATCACTTAATTTGTATAATATCTGTGCACAACTCAATGTGTGTTCCGGTGCGCAGGGAAATGGAATGCTTCGGAAATGGAATGCATCGGAAATGGAATTCAAACAAAGCAATTCGCCGGCAGTTGTTCCCTGGCAGCCAGGAAGAGGGGAGACTGGGCCAGGAAGATACGGTGCCGGTGCGCAGGGGCAGCAGTAAGAGATCAACCGGCTCAAGAGGCGAAGGGCAGCAGCAGCATCCAGAGCCGGCTTTTAATGTCCGGACCTTCCCATCCTGTACCCATAGATCTGGGATAATTAGCGAATGCAGAAGGCGCCTCGGGGATGTTGGTAATTGCACCGTGGCTGGAACCGATGAGCAAGGCACCGCAGATCTGCAGAAAGTTCATGCTGGAAGTGCTGCTGTACTACAGAAAGCACAGAATGTGGAAGCTAAAAGATCCAGCAGCAGAGAGCCAGGGAGGAGAAATCAAGTGCCGATCAATGGATGGTCGCCCTTTCGCCGTTTCTGTACAAGACAGGAAGCAGAGTTTCTGTAAGTTATTTCTTAATAAAGACTTTGCTTTTTTAAAGTATAATTTGTGTCAGTGGTTTTTTTTGTTGTGTACTAACAAATTTTTTTGAAATTTTTTTTGATGTTACTGGTCCAAGGATGGCTTGTTTAACATGCATGGAGAGTTCCTTTGATGACATGTTGTCTGTTCACAGAAAAATCATCTACATACAATCACCACCCTCAAATCAACTCCAGAGCTTTTATCTGCTTAATTGATAATGACATAACAAAGGAATTGCCCACACAATTACTTTTGAGCCCCTGCTATGAAGTGATTGTGTTAAAAAAAGGCTTTAGTTCTTCACATATTTATGCAATCTTTTTGTTCAAACCACTGTATTAAAGTCTACAGTTCAGCTACACCTGAATTGTTTCATTTAAAATTCATTGTGGTAATGTACAGAACCAAAATTAGAAAAAAGTTGTCTCTGTCCAAAGATTTATGGGCCTAACTCTATATCTTATCATAGGCTTCCATATTATTACATAGTACAGTAGATAGGTACGTTTCCTGCTGTTGGCTATTTTATTATTATTTTTTGGTTTGTTTTTTTGAGTTATTTAGCTTTTTATACAGCAGCACTCAAAATGGTCCAAATTACCCTAGTAACCATGCATTGAATTGAATAACAGACTGGAATATTAATTGACTAGAAGGATGAATAATAAAAAGTAAAAATAACAATACATTTGTAACTTTACAGAGCATTTGTTTTTAAGGTGGGGTCAGTGAACCCCCATTTCAAAGTTGGAAAGGATAAGAAGAAGATGGCAAATAATTAAAAAAAAAATAATGAAGACGCAATGTTACTTAGAACTGGCCATTCTATTACATACAAAAAGTTAACTTAAAGGTGAACTATCGCTTTAACAGTGGTTTTCGTTCACGTACATGCCTTACTCAGTCATGTATAATGGTATAAAACAGAAAATAGTAATTCAGATAGGAAACAAAGAGAGTAATTCTAAATAAATGTTGATCTGACTTTATGAACTTTATGATTCGTAATTCTTTGCAGATGAAACTATACAAGTTACCCTGGTGACAAAACCACAACTTACATTGGCAGCTGCAAGTCTTTTTCTGTCATTCCCACCCCTTGCATGTTCAGGCATGCCTATGATTCACCTTCAACAAGAAATAAAACAAGCTATGAAATTTTCTGCTAAATGGTTGGTTCAAAAGGAGTTGCCAGCTGACTGAGCAATGCTGAGAAGAAAAGGAATGTCATCCAAATGAATCACTTTAAATACTCAATTGTAACAATTTGATAACACTGCATTAATTATTACCCATCGCCATAAAAGCAGGTAACACAGTAACACTCTGGGCAGCTTTTAATCAGATGTATGTTACCTTCATATACGTACATCATCTCGAACCCTACATAATTACTGTATTTCTTAATTCTTAAAAAATACAGTTGTACTGCCTCTCAGCAATATGTCTATGAAGTATGGTATACATTCCACAACTTTTCTTTTCCTCGCATTTGCTAAATAACATACCAGCTTCCCAGCCCAAACAGTCAAATGTCTTAAACAAATATATTGTGGATCAGAGTAAAATTGCTAAATGTCATCTGTAATAAAACACCTACAATAGAGAAGGCGACACCACAGGCTGACGCAAAAGTGCAAACACTGCCCAAGTGGTGGCCAAATAGGAAGGTGTCACCCACAGCCTGTCCAGACACAAACTGCACCACAATGACCACAAAGAGGTGCAGCAGCAGACTTATATTTTATTTCATCTGGCCATGATGTGTTAGGAGCAAAGGGCGTCTTAGACACCCTTAAATAAATTGCGAGGATGGATGAAAGAAATACAGTTGATTAACAAAGTTCTATTGTCTTATATAAGCTATTAGACCGTATGCTACATAGGGCCATGTACGATCTAATAGAAAACCATGGTAACAAGTTTGTAGAGATCAGTATGGTCTGCCAGGCCAAAGCTAGGGGCCGATTCATTAACTTCGAGTGAAGGATTCGAAGGTAAAAAGCTTCGAATTTCGAAGTTTTTTTGGGCTACTTCGACCATCGAATGGGCTACTTCGACCTTCGACTACGACTATCGAAGGATTCGAAGTAAAAATCGTTCGACTATGCGACCATTCGATAGTCGAAGTACTGTCTCTTTAAAAAAAAATTCGACCCCCTAGTTCGGCAGCTAAAAGCTACCGAAGTCAATGTTAGCCTATGGGGAAGGTCCCCATAGGCTTTCCTAAGTTTTTTTTATCGAAGGATATTCCTTCGATCGTTGGATTTAAATCCTTCGAATCGTTCGATTAGAAGGATTTAATCGTTCGATCGAAGGAATAATCCTTCGATCCTACGATCGTACTATCTGCGCTAAATCCTTCGACTTCGATATTCGAAGTCGAAGGATTTTAGTTCCTAGTCGAATATCGAGGGTTAATTAACCCTCGATATTCGACCCTTGATGAATCGGCCCCTTAAAGTCAGAATAAGACAATCAGACAGACAATAGGAATTCAATAGAAATGGATAGAGACAACACTATGAATAGGATTAGAACAGAATCAAGTGCACAATCAGCAAGAAATCATGTAAACAAGTCCAAGATCAGGAATACAATAGAGAAAGCTGGGTAAGGGACACAGGATCACTTACACACCTAGGGGGGTTATTTATTAAAGTCTTAATGCCAAATACTAGAAAAATTCGAGTTTTTTTTAAATATAAAATCTGAAAATACTCCATCTCCAAGCTGTTAGGGTCTTGTAGAAGTCAATGGCAAAGGTCCCATTTCAAATTTGAAGGATCGGCAACAAATCCAAAAAAAAATGGGGAGTTACGATCGATTTCACAAAAAAGTGAGCGTTTCTGGCATACATTTTTTTCACAAAAAACCCATTGTTGAGTTTTTTTCCCGAACCAGTTTTATTGAGTTTTTTCAATGATAAATAAGGTCAAATCGTAGATTCTAGTTTGGTCAGACTTTTTTTACTTAAATATTCAGGTTTTGATAAATCACCCCCCCAGACCCTTGTCTGTCAGTTTTACTTCATGCTCCTTCATGCGTTATCAATTCATCCTAATGCTAATCCTAATCATTTCATCTTTTAACTTAAAAGAAAGGGTTATGGCTACTGTTTGGATGATGAAGGAGGAGGACTGTGAATGCATGGAGGAGAGAGAACAGCAGATAGAGTAGGGATGACCATGGAGGTAGGAATGCAGAGATCTGTAAATTGATGAATAATACAGGGTTAAAACTCTTGGTATATGTGGAGATGTGAATTGAGATGCTTTAATCTGTAATGTGTGCTACAATTGGTTTACACTGGTTTTAATGCAATTGTTGACATAAACTGAGTGAATCAGAGCAATCTGGGTGAATGGTATAACTCCTTTCTGTTATCTTTCCTTCTCTCCATTAGGCTGGCCACCTAATGCACTTTTCTTTCTTTAGTACCTGTGAAGCATGCATTTAATTAGCTATCTTGTGTTTGAAACCTTACTAGTATTTTGTGTTATATTTAAACTTGTAAGGTAAATGCTAGAGCATATAAATATGTATTGGAAACATTATGGGGCATCTTTATCAAAGAGTGAAGTTAGAGATCACCACAGTCCACTAGAGCGAAATTCCACCACTCTCCATTCATTTCTATGGGATTTTTAAAGGCATATTTATCAAAGTTGGAGCTTTAACTTTCACCCGTTGATAAATATGCTTTTAAAAATCCTATATAAATGAATGGAGAGTGGTGGAATTTCACTCTAGTGGACTGTGATGATCTCTTCACTTCAGTCTTTGATAAATATGCCCCTATGCCTTTGTGTTTGCTATATTGCTATGAAGGATATTAAAATGCAGCTTAATTGCAAGTGCAAGTTTAAACTTAAAAGTATTACCATACCTGTGATTCAGCTGTGTGCACATCTCCCAAATGTCACATTTTTCGCAGTCCCGGATTGATACTGAAATGCCCAAAGTTTCTCTTTAATCTCCTGCACTGAACAGGCAGAAAAAGATACAAAGTTTCTAAAAACTTAATAAAATCAGAGGCTTTTGGCCCAGCATACTCAGCTGCTGCACTTAGATACATTTGTAACAATTTAAGGTAAGAAAAGATACAATTGTAACCATTTAAGATAAACAAGTATATTACAGGGCAATTCACCTTCATTAGCAAAATTGTAATATCACATAAAACCGGACCCTAAAACCCAGAGAAATGTGTTCAAACTTTTCATAGCCTGCCAAATTTGTAAATTGAATGTGGTATTTAGGGGATGTGGTCAAAACATTTTCTTTTTTCTTTTTCAAATCTTTTTGTCCCTCTTTCTATTTTCCAAATGTTGCAAGGTATGGTGCGATGACTTGTACCAGGCCAACAGCACTTCCTGAAATTTAAAGGGAATGCTGCAGTGCATTGTGGGAGTTCTTACTCCTATAAAAGGCTGGAGGGATGTGCAAGCAGTCATTTGTAATGTAAAATATTAAATGAAGTTCAGTTACAGATTATTTTAGAATATCATGTACATCATACTAACATTTACACGAATAAGGTTAATGTTTATATTTAAGAGAGCATTTAGATTTAGGGGGTTATTTACTAAACCTCAAATTTTTCTGGTCGAGGTTTCGACTGCTTGAGTACGTTTGAGTCTTCGCTTGATTTTATCAAATCTTTCCCCAACTCGACTTTTTCGATGAGTAAGATATAATCGTGGATGGAAGTTGGGTCGAGCTTGGTAAAAAGATGAGATAAACTTGAGTTTTAGGACAAATGACCTTCTAAAAATTATATAAATATTCCACTTATTTACAGTAAAACTACATAAACATATTGTTTAACAGCACTGACACCCAGTGGTCAGTTGAAGATATAATAAATATCCAGCCATGAAGCAAGTATGAAAATGAAGCCAGGATGGTTGACAGACTGGAAGATCCACTGTAGTATAAATTTACAGAAAGTTTTCTTGATATCATGACTGCCAAGTCCATTCTGGGTAATTCCAATTTCCAAAAATTGGCTGTACTTTCACTTTGGATACTGACAACCTGTAAGTTTAATATCTGTGTTATTGAACAATAATAATCAAGTATATAGGGCAGATTTAATGAAATCCAAGAAATGTTATGATTTTTTTCTCCATTCATCTCATGTGTGAGAACCCAGAGGACCATTTTTATCTTTTTTTTTTTAAATTAGATTTTTTTATTGAAGTCTCGTCACAGATTTACATGTTCATTCATGCATTGATGTCATTATTGTTACAAGTTGAACACTCATTAAACAATACAAGCATTTTAAGTAAAGCCTTAGCATGTTTTCAGATACTATAAACATAATATTGCAAATTTGGTAGTGGTGGTCACATTTATCAAATCACCACTATTTCTATCTAGGTGGTTATGAGAGACCTCTTTTCTTTTCCAATCCAAATAAGTGTTAACATAACATATAAATAAACCATTTAGGTCAAATAAGCCCGTTACTCGCCCTTGTTAAAGGGACATTAATGAGTCTTCCATTATCTATGTGTCCATGAGTCCTGGGAGGCAGCCAATACATCCACCTTATTTAGGTTGTTATTGCTAGAATAAGAGGGTTAGTACCTCTGAGACTTTCCAGGTAGAAACTGTCAGTTTTCTTATGTCAGGGCATTTTTGTCTTTTATTGTGCTAGAGCAGGGGTCCCCAACCTTTTGTAGCCGTGAGCCACATTCAAATGAAAAGAAAGTTGGAGAGCAACACAAGCATGCATAACCTTCCTGGGTGGTGCAAAATATGGGCTGTGATTGGCTATTAGTAGCCCCTATGTGGACTGGCAGACTACATCACACTCTGTTTGGCTGGAAAAATAGTTTTTATGCAGCTAAATCTTGCCTTCAAGCAAGGAATTAAAAAAAATAGCACTTGCTTTGAGGCCACTGGGAGCAACAGCCAAGATTTTGGTGAGCAACATGTTGCTCCTGAGCTACTGGATGGGGATCACTGTGCTAGAGTATCATTTTATACATTTATTTTGCACCTACAGTTTCTCGGCCACAAAGACACCTGAAAAAATTCTATTTAAGTTAAGGGACATTCTAGTACTCATTGAATGTTTTTTTTACTCATCTAAAGAATTCTAGAGTAAATACATGGATAGCATTCTTCCATAAAAAAAAGAAAATAGAGAAAACCAGAACCATTTCCATTCATTTGAGAAAGCTAAAAAGAAGCAGCTAGTTACCAATTCTGCTACAGGTATGCAATTTCTTATCTGGAAAGCAGAAATAATTGAATTATGGAAAAGCTGTGTCCCAAAAAGTCAATTTAAAGGAAATAATTCTAAAATTAAAAATGATTTCTTTGTAATAATAAAACAGTACATTTTACTTGTTCCGAACTAAACAACATGAATCCACATAGGTGGAAAAACAGTGGGCTTATTGATTTTTAGCAGATTTAAGGTATGGTGATCCAAATAATGGAAAAGAACCATAAGAGGAAAACATTCTGGATTGACACTCTATACCTGTATGGGCATCTATTTCCTGGAACTCATTCTCTAAAAAGATATGGCAATGCCATTTGCTATACTGTCCTGTTTAAGTAAATAATTCTTCATTCTATAATTTATTTGTGATTGTTCTAAAATACAGTTCAGATTGCCAAAAAAACAACTCAGAGCACTCACCCGGAATATAGCCACACCCCTAATGAAAGTATTTATGCAGCTAGTAATAAACTATAGGGTGGGAGGTGTTCACAGGAGCAATCCATACTATAAACAAACTACGATTCCCTATTATGTGAAAAGGTAATCTTTATTACTCAGCATTTAAACATACAAATAAAGCACACAAATATTAAATACACTGTTAAAAACACTGTTGCTGCCACAACCCCTGAAGTATTTATATAGCAGTATGATTAAATAAGTATTACATTTGTATCATACATATAGCTTAGATATCACCAGCAAAAGTGGTGTATCAGCTGCATATCAAACAAGCAGAAGTATCTCTGTGTGGTTAAAAAAAGTTTTACTATGACTGTACCCAAAAAAGTTTTATATATATGTATATAAAATCTTCCACCCCATGTCATTCAGATGTACAAGGTACAGAGTGGCAGGAGGCACACGGTGCATTGGGGCCCTGTCTTACCACCTCCTCTAAGGCAGGTTGTAAGGACAGGGCTGGGTGTGCCTCCTGACCCTGCCAGTGGCGTAATTAGACAGTACTGGGCCCCACAGCAAATCATTATTCAGGCCCCCAAAATGTCTAGAGGTTGACCTGTTTTATCAATATTTATTGAAATTGCATATGAATTAGGGCCTCATGGGGCCCCTATACATCCTGGGCCCCCCTGCAGCCGCAGGGTCTGCTTCCTCTATAGTTACGCCCCTGGGTCACCCTGCTCTTTGCATGGATCAAAAATCCAAATGCAAAGAGCAGCTAGCCTGGGGGGGCTCAAGTGAAACGGAAAGGAAATGAGCACTAAGGGGCATACTTTTGTACCTCCAGGGGTCATGAATGAGCCATTTAGACTTACATTTTCCCAGGATAGCCTCTTAAACAGTATCCACACCATTATCTATTAGAGCTGTAGAAGGAGCAGCTTAAGTTGGTTTTATTTCATGCTGAAGTAAATTTGTAGTCACTTGGTACATTTTGTAGTGTTGCTTGTGTGTAGTCTGCAACATACTAATTAGTTGTTTTTGTTTGCACTGTTAGACATGTTTAGGGACCCATAGGGTTAAATCCCCCATTGATTCTGGAGTCCCCATAATGCCTAAGGAGGTCCTGGAACATGTAACCTGGGGGGGATTTCCCCACTGGCCCAGGAGGGTAATGACTTTATGTTTAATAGAAAAGGTGGGTGTGCTTGGCTCTTCCTTGTTGGCCTGTACCTGATGAACAAGGTGTATGCTGCTGTAGAGTTTTCAACACAAGGCCTCAGTAATGAGTGGCCTAAAGGAACTATGCCTTTAGCGAAAGTCAGGAAACAGGGACTTTGTAAATGTGGTAATAGAGTGATAGACTAGCAACTCTACTAGTAAAAGTGTAAGACAGGCAGATCAGCTAGAAAGAGCAGCACTAATTTGCAACATACGACTGATAGATTGAAGGTAGCTCTTCCAGCCAAAATCTGGCCTTAAAGTAAAGGGATCACATTTTGAAAAGGAACTTTCCCCAAGGTTTCCACTGGAGGGCATCAGGACCAAAAGCAGGAATTTCAATACATGAACATTAACCTACCTACTTCACCAGCTCCCGTGTACATCTACTATGCCAATGAAAGTCAATACGTTAATCTACTTCATCTGATACATTGGGACAAATTCACTAAATGGGAATTTTCACCACCGGCCGGTTTGCCACTATCCGCGGCTCTTTGCCAGATGCAAATTCACTACACTAATTCACTAATATGCAGCCGAATGCTGGCAAATTGTTGCTAGCATTACTTTGGCTGGGCAAGCATTTCATAGAGAATTTTCGCTAGGGTTCATTTCTGCCTAGCGAAACTTCGATACCACTCTTGCATATGGTTAATTTGAATGAGGGGGGTAACCTAAAAGTCGTAAGGACGTCTTTATTTATAATGTTGGTGCAAATGCTCGAAGTGGCCACTTTTCCATACATCTGTCCAATGAGCCATAATAAAGACAGAAGAGATCCTCTAATGCCCTAGACATGAGCCCACCGTTAAACAAATGTGGCATTCCCCTCAAATCAGTTTTAAAAAATTGTTCACACATAAATCTTTAATAGTTTGGACTTTTGAAGGCAATCCTGCTTTAAAAAATGAAAAATCGCCAGTGTTTTTTACAACTTTAATGCATTTCTGGCATACAGGAGATGATGTCACTGACATAAGATTGAGGAAGATGTAGCTTCGTTTTATCAGTTTGCTTGGTCTCAGGTGGTGAAGTAAACTGAGGCGAAAGAGGTAACGTTCAATAAAATTCACACCTTCGTTTATTTGCAACAACATTCGACAGAGCAAAAATTCGCCTGGCGTTAGGGTGTGAACAAAAGCTAGCGACGTTCTCATTCACTAGCGTATTGTCCTCTATGCTTGTTAGTGAATTGGCGATGTCGCTGCCAATGAGATTTCTTGTGAATTGTGGCTAGCGTCGACCACTTCGCCCTTTCGTAATTCTGCCCCATTGTGTTACATGGTTACTACTGCTGGTATATAAACCTTGTTTAATGGTAAGGAGCCCTTGGCATCCTAATTTCATGATTTTGTAGTATGAGAGGTGTAGCTTAATAACACCAGTCTCTTCCTTCACCCACTACCATGAGGGCCCAGCTGAGAGAGAGGGCAATAATGTAATTGTGCTTTGCTTCATAGAAGCTACAGAGCTTGTGTTGGACCAAGAAAGGGTTACACATATTTAGCAGTCAAAGATTACTAAGCCTTGAGCTGACCTTAAAGGGAAATTTTTTTTTCAAAATGAATCAGTTAATAGTGCTGCTCCAGCAGAATTCTGCACTGAAATCCATTTCTCAAAAGAGCAAACAGATTTTTTTATATTCAATTTTGAAATCTGTCATGGGGCTAGACATATTGTCAATTTCCCAGCTGCCCCAAGTCATGTGACTTGTGCTCTGATAAACTTCAATCACTCTTTACTGCTGTACTGCAAGTTTGAGTGATATCACCCCCTCCCTTTTCCCCCCAGCAGCCAAACAAAAGAACAATGGGAAGGTAACCAGATAGCAGCTCCCTAACACAAGATAACAGCTGCCTGGTAGATCTAAGAACAATACTCAATAGTAAAAACCCATGTCTCACTGAGACACATTCAGTTACATTGAAAAGGAAAAACAGCAGCCTGCCAGAAAGCATTTCTCTCCTAAAGTGCAAGCACAAGTCACATGACCAGGGGCAGCTGGGAAATTGACAAAATGTCTAGCCCCATGTCAGATTTCAAAATTGAATATAAAAAAATCTGTTTGCTCTTTTGAGAAATGGATTTCAGTGCAGAATTCTGCCAGAGTAGCACTATTAACTGATGCGTTTTGAAAAAAACATGTTTTCCCATGACAGTATCCCTTTAATCTTATGTTTGAAGATATATGTCAGCCAGCGTATCATTAACCTCAACTTTAATGTCTCTTATTATGTAACTTGCTGGAAGCCTCTCATTGTGCCCATTACTATTATGCTGTTGAGGGATAGAACCTGGGACACAAAAGAGAAGGGCTATTCATAAAAAAGTCTTGAAGTCTTGGCTTCGCACAGGTCAACGTTTCGGTCCCCTGCTTGGACCTTTAAGGTCCAAGAAGGGGACCGAAACGTTGACCTGTTTACTTTTTAAGCATGAACAAGATAAAGAAATTTTAAAACCCCAGTGTGCATTCCTAATTCTGTGGATTTATATATATATATATATATATATATATAGCAATCTGACCTTTTTACTTTGAAAATTGCTGACCTAAACGGCAGGTTTTAGTAAAAACTTCTAATGATTCTTAAATCCTGTGAGTGCGAGACTTTAGGGTAGGGGCACACGGCGCGATTTCGCCGCGATTCTGCGCTAAGCGAGTTGTCGCTGCGTTTTTTAAGCCGAAATAGCTTTGCTAACTTTGGCGCTGGAGTCAATGCAAATCGCGGCGAAATCGCTGCGCTAATTCACACGCGGCGATTCGTTTTCTATTGTCGTCCGAAGTTGCCTCGCTGGGCGTTTCCGGGCGACAGTAGAAAAAGAATCGCCGCGTGTGAATTAGCGCAGCGATTTCGCCGCGATTTGCATTGACGCCAGCGCCAAAGTTAGCAAAGCTATTTCGGCTTAAAAAACGCAGCGACAACTCGCCCAGCGCAGAATCGCGGCGAAATCGCGCCGTGTGCCCCTAGCCTTAGGATGAACAACAGCCAAGTCTATGTAGTATTTTTTATCTCTTGCCCGTTTGTGGATGGGGAAAATCCAGGCCAGTAAGAAGACACCTACATGTCACACAATATGGACATTTGTAGCATCCCAATTTGGTCTGCTTTGACAGTCAATCAGTCTCTGTGTTAGGGATCCCTTTAAAGTCAGTCCTGACAAGTAGATCTCTCAGATTCTTACCTCTTTTGTATCCCATCACTGGTTTTTTTAGCTGTATATAGGCTTAGTGATTCATCCATGCTCAACGTGGACCAATGTTTCTCAATATTGGCTGACAACTGTTGAGATGCTGTGGAAAAGGTAGTGGTGAAATTTGAGGGGTTAGTAGTCTGTTCTTTCCTTGAAGTTGTGGCAAGGAGATCTGCTTGTGTGTGCTTTAGTGCCCTGTTAAGTTGCAAGTTCAATAGTTCCTGTGAGTAACCCCTCGGAACCTAGTGAGCATATCTCAAAGTTGTGACCCGCTGTAGTCCTCTCATTATTATTTTGTATGACCCTTAGAAATCGTTGATAGGGAATCCCTCGGGTCGTGGCTGGTGGGTGGTCGCAGGCTGTATGCAAGATGCATTCTCTGATTAAAGCACTGTATTTGATGTCCTTATCTTCCCTTTTTATCCTTCTATACTACATGTATTGATACTTTGTTGCTCCTTGCAGCCTTATTTATATTTGCCACTATGTATTTACTGGAGTCACTTTGTGTCACAGGATATGCTGTAACATTGTTTTTATTACGTTTCACCCCAGACCCATGACTCAACACACACCATTGGGTAGCAGGTGTACCGTTAGTCTGTCAGCCTGGCAGGCCGCTACTGAATACTATATAACCATAGGGCAAAATCGGGCGCTACCTGAAATATGCTTCACATTGGCGCTGATATGTGGGTTTGGAGGAGAGGTGGTTTGTGCAACAGCTGTTTGATAAAGCATATGCACACGTTAATCCGCGCTGGTTTTTTGGGACTGTACACAGTGGTGTGCGCTGGTCCGCGGTTGAACATAGACTGGCCATTGTCCTAAGTTCTTCTGTACCAATAGTTGCAATAGTTGGGATACAGAAAGGTCTGTCCTGTTGTGTGTAACACGCCGCTCCACCCCACTGCACCTCCTGGCTCCCAGAGCAATAGCCACCACTACAGGACCTTGGATGTGGAGTAAAGACATGCACATACCTTAAAACATTACGCCCATTTCTTGTAAAAAGTTGGTTATGTTCTCCTTGGGCTTGACATGGTGTGCTTGAGAGTAGGTCCGGACTTTGTATAATACACGCACATGTTCCCCTAACCGTTTCAATGCTAATTTTTTTCAGTTTCTCTTCACTTTGTGTATTGGTTGCTTAGCAACAATTATTGGCCCCAAAATGGTGTTTTAAGAGTCCCCCTGTGCACTTGTTCTGCTTCTCCCTGACGAAAGTTCTGAATTAAAATGTCGGAAATAATAAACCTACCTTTTGTTTGACATAAATCCTTGCACAAATTTTTTTAAGTGCTGTTGCCTTACATCGATATATATATGAGGCCCATGCATTGTTGCTGACCTGGTTCCTATTTCCAAACTGCTCATTTAACCAATGGCTCAGTTTAATACAATACAGTACTTAAATTAGAAAATGGCATCTTTTAATGTCTTTTGAAGCCAACAGAATCTCTTTATTTTTTTATTTCAACTTGTTATTGGTAGCTCTAAACTCGGGGAGCAAGCTGAAGAATTGGCACATTTTATTGTATCATTAAGTATAGCAAAACCATATTTGTTCTCAGGGTAAAAATAACCATTAATTTTGCACTAAAAAATTATATTTGCAGCAAAGAAAAAAATCCTTGGGGCTTTTTTGTACAAACAGTTTTGGCTAATCTAATTATTTAACTGGCAGACAGGGATTCATAGAACTGGTCCTTGTCACACAGGGCAAGTCTCTTTTGTATTCTACCTCAGGTTACAAATTAGACTGTAGGTGCACTTTACAGTGCTGCAAACAGTTTTATATTCTTTTCTACATGTCACTTTATTCATTTTACCACAGATTTACTGATATGATTACTGATGAACTACCCTTTTTTATGGTGCTTTAACAACAATGAAATCTTCAGTTGACCACAGGGTGGCAGTGCTGCTAAACAATAGTTTTTATGCAGTAAAGCAAAAGAAATTTTATTTATTTTGCTTTACTGCATAATACATTGTATTTCATTTCCATTCAGTCACACAAATTATTTTTCTCATATATATATATATATTATATATATATATATATATATATATATATATATATATATATATATATATATATATATATATATATATATATATATATAGTAACATAGTACCGCACTCAATGGGAATTTATTGAAAACATCTGTGCCCTTTCTCAAGGATAACAAAAAATATATGATACATATATATATAGAGTGGTGTGGTGACAAAGGAACCTTCAAACCCTATAATTTGTTTGGAACATAAAGCTCGTAGGCAGTTGAATGCTTTTTCGGCATCGAGATTAAGCATAAAAGCTGGTGTTTAGTGGTGTTGATGAAATTAGTTATTGTCACTGCCCTACGCGTGTTACTCCGAAGTAATTTTTGTAAGTCTAGCCTTGCTGAGTAAGGTGATTTGTTTCTGGGTTAGAGAAGAAATTATAAAGTTAAGAATAATATTGATGAAATTCTTTGGTAATTGCCTGTGGCGAGCTGGTTAGGCCATTGGCAGTAAGTATAGTTTGAGGAGTTTGGAGAGGTTGTCTGTCTTGGAGGCTAGTACTGTGTGGGCCTTATTGGCTTTTTTTGAGGTAGATTTGTTTGTAGAGGTTGTCTGTCTTGGAGGCTAGTAGTGTGTGGGTCTTATTGGCTTTTTCGTGGTAGATTTGTTTGTAGGTATTTAGTATAGCTTCTGCTATGTTTAGGTCTCTTAGAGCATACCTAAATTATATAATATTAGAGAGATTGCATATTGTTCAGTAACTTGCTTGTTGCCTAATTGCCCTCTGCAACTCTACTGTAATGTGTTGTTGTTGATAGGCTTTGTTTCTCTTTAGAGAAGCGGCAGAGGCTATACATATGCTTCTAATAACTGCTTTATGAGCCTCCCATAGAATGTTTTGTGATGTGACCTTATTCAGACAAAAGTAGTTTTGTATTGGGGTGGCTATGTTGTCCTGTATAGTTGGGGACTTCATTAGTTGTTCCTTTAGCTGCCATGGTGTTTTATGTATGGTAGTTGTGGACAAGTGGAGGATTAGTTCCACTGGAGCATGATCTACCCATGAAATGTGATGCATTTTGGTGGTGTGGTTCATTGAGGACAGGGAGAAATGCTAGAAAAACATAGCCAATCCTAGTTTGTACTTTATATGCATGTGAATCAAAGGTGAATTCCTTTAGAAGTTGGCTTCTGAATCCTCCTAATATCTTGTAAGTAATGTGACCATAGGAGGGTTCTAAATTGGGTAGAGATATGGTCCCTAGTGTGCTGGTGATCAGCGGTTGTGAGTGTTTGTCTGTCTTTTGTGGAAGAATAAATCATGTTGAAGTCCACAGCTAATATTATTTTTTTGTTATGGAATTATGCTGTTTTCATCAGTATTTTCTACATTTAGACAAAGGTCACTTACAGTATTAGGCAAATACACACTGATGAGAACTACTGGGGTAGGTCTCATATGCCCAGACAGAATTAAGTAGCCAATTAACATCTGCTGTTTGTCAGCCATCGCCACTACTTTCTAATGGAAAGGTCAGTCAATTTTTCGTATACCTGGAAGCCATAACATTAGCTTTTCCATGAGCGGTGAAGTCAACAGAACACAGGAATAGCAAAGATAGGAACCAGCAACTGAGGCCTGTAGTGGTTGTATATGGAATTACTTTTGAATTATTAAAGCCATGTATGAGGTGTTGGTGATTATTCTTAATTACCTGTACATACTGTTCTATAGTCTTAATAAAAGAGCTTTATAACACAGTGGGCAAAAAGCCATGCCCTGCATTATGGCTAATATTTTGCTATCTTTATATACCCACTGTAAACACCAGTCCTGCCCTGCTTCATGGCTGAGATTCTAGCTTTCTGTATAACAGAGCATTCTGTCTCAGTGGCACAGATCCTATCTGATCCCTATTGTAAGCAGCAGTCCTGCCCTGCTTTATGGCTGAGATTCTAGCTATCTTTATAACTGACCATTTTTTGTCAAAAACTACAAACAAAAAAGAGAATTAACTTTATAATAAAGTAGGGATATTATAGCTATTGTTATATTTATTTTAGTGAAACAGTGGACTAGCAGTTTTCCTGTTGCAGGATCTATGTCAGGTATAGGCTACATTAGCATTCCCAAACAAAAATGTCACCATCCACCTATGCTTATTTAATAGGCCATTAAACATGTGTAAAAGTAGTTTAATATCTTGTTATATTGTAAACTGTATTTCTAGTAAAAATATGGGGGATGATAATATTGTGATAAAAGAGAACAAATATGTCAATCTTCTTCTGATGGAAAAGATAAATATGAATAATATATGGCCAACTATAGGCTAGAAAAGTTGAGTACACATTGGAAAAAACAAGATGTTCACAAATGTAGTCCACTACTAAGAATGTGAGGTGCATGGGAGGGTTGTTGGCAGACAACTATTTAAATCAGTCTGCAGTGCAAAGGCAGTATTGTTATATGGAATTCCTGCCAATTGTCTGTTACTATGTTCATGTGTAATAGGCAATGGATTAATTTTGGTTCATTTGAGTCCAAATAAAGTCCAAATGTTGCCTGTTTTTTCTGACCGAATAAACACAACTTTTCACTGTTGCAACAAAGAGGTGCTGCAGTGATATTTTGGTATAGCATGTTAAGAGTTAAAGACAAATGGTATTGGGTGTCAGGGCTCTCATGGGCATCCTTAAGAGGTATATAAGACAGCACTGAGAGTTGGTAACTGTCATCTGGCAGATAGCAGGGAAGTGTGCACATTCCCCCAACCAAAAGTTTTATTTATATTATTAATAATAATTAGATCAGATATCTGTTATATCGAATAGTCAATTGGCTATTCAATTCACTATTCCATACAATACCCCAGAGTTACATTTAAAAAACCATTAATTAAAGGTACTGAACTGAAACTGCAGAAAACTACTCTACTAGGGCTGTTGCCTTTGCCAAATTAAAGACGCTAGTACACAATTTCTCTGTAGTGTCTGTCCTGTTCTGCTAAATGGTTTTATTCTATGCAAATTGTGGTACAGTGTAAGTAAATCAAATGTGGATTTCACCTTAGACTTGGCTTATTTTTAGGCAATGTAGTGTTTACAGCATTCTCAGGGAGATTAAAGGGGAAGGAAACCTCCTCGGCGCTAACCCCCCACCCCCCCTCCCTCCTCCCCCCTGGCCTACCCCTCCCGCTGGGCAAATGCCCCTAACTTGTTACTTACCCTTCTGCGCAGGTCCAGTCCAGGGAGTTCACAGCCGACATCTTCTTCCACGCGATCTTCTTCCTCCTTTGACCGGCGCATGCGCAGTAGGATCATTTCGCCGGTACGATCTACTGCGCATGCGCGTGATTTTTGGCGCATGCGCAGTAGATCCGTACCGGCGAAATGCTCCTACTGCGCATGCGCCAAAACGCCGGTCAAAGGAGGAAGAAGATCGCGTGGAAGAAGATGTCGGCTGTGAACTCCCTGGACTGGACCTGCGCAGAAGGGTAAGTAACAAGTTAGGGGCATTTTCCCAGCGGGAGGGGTAGGCCAGGAGGGAGGGGGGACAATACACGGGAGGGGGGAGGGGGGTTAGCGCCGACGAGGTTTCCTTCCCCTTTAATGTCTGGCTAAGAAATCAGAGTAGGGAGCGGGTTGTGTTGGGTGGGAAGAGTGGGAAATTCTGTCGAACATAGAATATTTGGGTATAATATGCATGTGTGGGCATGTCTGTGGTCTTGGTCTTGTGCTGAATTTGCCCCCCTGCTTAATACCCCTAAGTTGCACAATATTCAAACTATTGCTTATTGGGGTAAGGATGAAGATGCTGGCATTTATTGCTAAACGGTGTGCAACGTTAGCCATTCTGCTCATAGGTTCTGCAGTTCTAGGGAGGAATACTGCTTACCTAAACAATATTCATGGTGTAAGGACTTAAAGGAAAACAATACCCCCAAAATTAATACTTGAGCAACAGTTTATATCAAATTAAGTGACATATTAAATAATCTTATCAAACTGCAATATATATTTAAGTAAATATTGCCCTCTTACATCTCTTGCCTTGAACCACCATTTTGTGATGGTCTGTGTGCTGCCTCAGCACTAGGTGTCTGCATGAGCTGAGCCTGGTTTTTTGCCATTGTTCACATGTCCTGTGCCTGACTTTAGTGTCAGTGTTTGCATGAGTTATGGCTGGTTTGTGCCATTGCTAGCATTTTTGTGGCTGGTTTTTGTGCACATGCTTGTGCTTGCCATGGCTCACATTGACTGGTTAGTTTTTGCATCAGTGCTTACACATGGTGCTCCTGGCCTTGCACCAGTGTTAAGGGTATTACTGTTACCTTTTTACCAGCAACTGTAGCCTTGATGGCAGTATTTGTTTTATAGGCAAGCCAACTGTTTCTTATGCCAAGGCCTTTTGATAGTTTTTGCTGTATAGGAGCTGTTTGTTTTTTGGACTTCAGTGTAGCTAGTGTTGCACGTTAATGCATTGAATTGTCTGTACATCAGTGTTTGTATTGTAAACTGGTTATGCCCCGCTGATGCAAGGCACCAGTAAAAAAAAAAAAAAAATATATATATATATATATATATATAATATATATATATATATATATATATATATATATGTGGTAGTTGGGCTTGCATGTGTTAACGGGTGATTTTTATGTGCCAGCTTTGTTTATGTTGGGCTGGGTTTGGCCCCAATGTTATGTGTAAGTCAGTACTCTGGTTTGGGTAGCATACATTGTAGTCGTCTTCTGGTTGCGCACCTGTATGGCATGCTATGTATCTGGCTTGTGCTCCGACATGCTTGGCGATTCCGATGTAAGCATCAACAGATTTCATGAAAACCAATGGCACCAGTGCAAGTCAGTATCAGTAAGTACACTACTCCTTTATGATGTGCAAGTCCTCTTTAGGTAGATAGACCTATTAAACTCAATGCAAATACAATAATGTCAGCATCAATCAATATGGTAAACTGGAATTAATGAACTACAACCCATTTCTGCATGGCAACTCCACTCTTGATGAGACACTTTGGCTAGGTGTGAAGTCTGAGATCACCACAGTCAACTAGAGTGAAATTCTGCCACTCTCCATTGATTTCTATTAGATTTTTAAACGAGTATTTATCAATTGAGAGAGGAAAGAGGCTGTATTTTCTCTAACTGTACTCTTTGATAAATATATCCCTAAGTGCCTTAGTTTTGGGTAACTATGGATATTATGTCCATACTCATGAGCTGTGTGCTGCTTTCTCCTTGAATGCACTCTATGGGATGGTATTATCTGAGTGCTGACTTACATTCAAGGCTTTGGTAGAACAGTTTGGTTTGACAGGAAATTAGTGAAGGGAGGATTAGCCGGTGAGACTTTTAACTGAGGGCATTGTATCCGAGAATGATACTGAATCAAACAGATACAGGTTCATGGTAAGCAGTGCATCTCAGAATGGGCCAAGGACAGAATAAAGCAAAGTCAGGTCAGTTACAACATTGTCGCAAAATTGTAACAGTGCTAGATATAGCTTCCATTAGAACTACCCTCTGGAACTGGCAGTCCCGTGTTTTATGTGTGTTTACAATCCCCTATGTTGCTACACAAACCTGGATGGATCCTTTTCCACTGTGGCCATATACTGTGGCTATAGAAGTGACACTTTTATTTAATTTTATCCTGGCAAAGGCTCTGCAACAAGGTGTTTGTGTCCAAACATGCTCCATCACACTTCTCCCTAGTTGAGCTGACCACCATTGAGTGCATCCTGCCTCTTCTGATAAATTGTGCACAATTCATTCTGGGGAACCTGGAGTTACCACCACCTTTGACGTGGAAGTATTGGTAAGTGGTCTCAATAGTAACTAGTAGCAAGTAACTACTGTATATTATGCCCTTTTTTAGAATAGTTCTCAAATATTGTGAAACACTGAGCTGTTTTAATTCCCCAATATGATTTTTTATTTCTTTAAAATGTCATCTTCCATTTAGATCCTAGAAGGTTTATAAACAAAAAACCTACGATTACATTCATAATAATGATGACCGATTCACATTGAAGTCAATTTTTTCGTGGCAACGTCTTTTGTGGGGGGCATCTATGAGCGCAGAATACACTGGAGTTTTTGTCTGTTTTTTCACTGCCATTTTGTTTGAAAAATACATTGAGGTCTATTGGTGTTTATTGTTGTTGTGGTTTAGTGAAAATATTTGCAGAAGGCGAAATGCAGAATTTTGCTGTGACTCTAAAATTGTCACCCTTCACTCATTCTTAATATTCTAGATATATAAATAATAGCTTTACATTTTAAATTTAAGGACTCACTTTCTCTGATTGTATGTATTGGATACTTAATTATAAATGCTGTGTGTCAAACCTTTCATTAAAAATTGTGCTTGAGATTATTGTTTAGAGGAGCTTTGTCCAGCTAGATGCCTGAAATTCATAACTTTAGTATTATAGGGTCCACTACCATATGTTTAACATATTACATTCTTCGTTTTTCTTGCCATTAATAAAGTCAATAATATAAAGCTGTGTAGACATAGAAGAGGCTGTACATCTGTGTGACACTTGCCAGAACTCTTGCCACAGCCTCCCTGCAGCACCAGTTTTTCCTTGGGAAACTACAAAAAAGCCTTGGTCTAGACGTCATATTGATTTTACTGGACCATTCCAGGGGAAGAACTTTCTTTTAGTGGTAGACTCTTTCTCAAAATGGTTAGAGGTCATTCCAGTGTCATCCCAGACATCAGCGGTAACAATTTCAACCCTTCGTCAGCTGTTTGCAACACACGGAATACCAGATGTTATTGTATTGGACAATGGAACTGCTTTTACGTCTGAAGAGTTTAAGACCTTTACGTAAAACAACATAATTAAGGCAGTAACTATTGCACCACATCGACCTCAAGGAAATGGACAAGCTGAAAGAATGGTGCAAACCACAAAGGATGCGCTGAGAAGGATTACAAATGGGTCAACAAGACAAGCATGATTTCTTTTATTTCAGCATGTTACCCCATGTCCAACCACAGGTGTCAGTCGTGCTAAGCTTCTTATGGGACGGCGCCTTAAAACTCGTCTTGATCGTCTTAATCCAGACCTAACTGAGGATGCAGAGAGAAAACAGCAGCAGAGCCCGGATTCAGCCCTGTCCTCTAAGACTTTATGTACATTTTCTCCTAATGATCCAGTGCATGCCAGGAATGACGGGGCCCTGCAGTAATAACTGAAGTTACTGGACCCATGTACCCCTGGACCCATGTCATACAAGGTACATTACAAGGACAGGCAAGAATGGGCCTTTATACATCAGAGACTGGCATCATGCTGCATAAATTAGTTAATTTGTACATGTCATATATCAACTGAAACCTTCCTCTATTTATGGGTTGGCTGGTCATTACCATCTATAAACTATACATTCGTTTATCAGTACTAAGAAGGTTCACTTTAATGGATTAATCTATTTAGAATCTGTTGTCATATAAACTTTGATTTTTTCTACACAGGTGTACCCCCTATGTTAATATTAAATTTAGGCTTTTAGGCTCTATAATTGTTATTATTTGTGGATGAATGTGGTCACCGTTGGTATATTGTTGGTTGTACATGTTTTTATGTATAAAAATTAGTACTTAGATGTCCCGCTTTGGCTTGTATGCAACTTCAAATAACACTGTGTTTGCTGTAGGGAAAGGACTCATTGTGCATTAGAAACTCTGCATAGTGCTGCCTAGTATTTATAGTTATGTAAGATATCCCACATATCATAACCTATATAGATGTCTGGTAATGTCTCATTATTACCTCTGGCACTTTCCAGAAATTTCTGAATCATTATCTTTCTACACATCTTTTTTTGTAGCAAATAAGGTAAGGTAGATTATATGTGGCTTATCATGGAACAGATGGTCCTCTAGATAATTGTCTGTGACAGACTGACTTGCTGTGGCTCAGATGTACCTGAATTTATATTCGCCAATATCAAGACCTTCCTAGACCATTAAGTCAGTCCTCCTTTTCTGCCTTAACAGGAAGGACTTGAGCCTGAGGGCCTTCTGAATCATGCATATTTTTAAATGTCAGACTTCTGGATCATTTAAGGTTAAAATCCAGCAGCTTTCACTGGATAATGTTCAGTTGTGTAATACTGTGATAAAGATGTTTCATTGCAGAATATTAGCAATGGATGAAATAAATAAAATACAACAAATTAAAAGCATTTTTGCTTATCTTATACAACTACATACTTTATTTTACTTTCTAGAATAACATACAAAATAAAAGAAACTCCCAAATAAAAGAAACTCTTTAATCTAGTGTGTGCCAGCTCTACATTTTTATATTTTTTAAAGAACATTTACATTGCAAGGGATCAAAGCTAAAAATCTGCTAAAATT
The DNA here is from genome assembly GCF_017654675.1 of Xenopus laevis. Classification (NCBI taxonomy): domain Eukaryota; kingdom Metazoa; phylum Chordata; class Amphibia; order Anura; family Pipidae; genus Xenopus; species Xenopus laevis. The sequence goes on from NC_054377.1 coordinate 41,944,885, forward strand.
GTCAAGCCATCTCATGCCACCCACAGTCTGGTGGTTGTGGATGCCTTATTATGAAATTTATGGGCTCTACAGTTAATTAGACATTGTAAATATAGGCACACACACAGATCTTGGCTGCAAAGTTTTTATTCCAACATGTTTTGAGCAGTGGCTCTTTTTCCAAATCTTTGCAGATATGATCTGCGTGTGTGTGCCTATAGTCACAATTCTTAATTTACTTTACAGTACATGGCTTCTGTTGTGACAGAAGCAGTGATATAGGTAAATGAGTTCACAGCTGTTTCATCTGCAGTTCTTGGTGGAAAGTCTCCTAAAGTAGACTAATTGTGGACCAAAAACATGCAGTTAAGTTCTTCTGCAGCTCACCCAAAATGTAATATCCTCTTGTAGGCAAAGTTGATTAGGGATGTAGCGAACTGCCGATTTGGTGTTCGCGAACGCCGTTCGCGAACACCGGCAAAAAATGCGAACGTTCGCGAACAGTTTGCGAACTTCGAACACCCGCTAAAATCGTTCGATTCGAACGATCGAAGGATTTTAATCGTTCGATCGAAGGATTTTCATTCGAATCGAACGATCGAAGCCATTCGATCGAATGCTTTTCATTCGATCAAATGCTTACAATCGTTCGAACGAATGGAAATCGTTCTATTTTTAGCGGTCGAAGGAATTCGAATGGTCGAATGGTCGAACGATCGAACGCGAACTCAAAATGCGAACGTTCCCAAACGTTCGCGAACATTCGGCGGACGCGAACGGTCGAAGTTCGCGCGAACTAGTTCGCGGGCGAACAGTTCGCTACATCCCTAAAGTTGATCAAACTGGAGAAAATCTCCTTTATGTGCATTATGATAATTATTTTTCTGCCTGGTTACCGCAACTCGAAGTCATTTACATACTTAGCACATAACTATTCATACAGTCATTACTTTGTAATTTCAACAAATATCTCCAGATATATCCTGAACTCAAAAACCTTAAGAATTTGCCATAGACAATGAAATAATGTTGGTAACATTTTGGAGAGATGAAAAAAGATGAATAATCAAAAGAAAGAATGGCTTATAACTAATGTAAAATGATTATCTCTCAAATTTTCAGAGAGTACATGAATTAGTTAATTCATTTATTAATCTTCACCAAAGATTGAATTATTGAATAATGAGAAAAAAGACAATAGTAAAAGCAGCAGTGTTTTGGATGGAATTTGTATCATATTCAGAAGACCCTCAACAGTGAGCTGAGATGTAATTAAAATGTAGGAATCTTGTCAGCTACAAAGCTCAGATTTATTAGAATCAGATTTTTTGATGAAAAGATTTCAGTCCAAATTTAAATTGTAATTAACTTCTCTTTTTACCAGCTCTTAACCCAATGTAAATTTTAGCTCCAGGTGAATACAGTAATTCATCCTTATCAGGATCAACTAAATGCTTCATATCATAAATGCCATTTCTTTTCCTGGAACAAGAATAATCAGAAATTGGAAACATGCTCAAGTTGAAGGGAGAAAAAAAATGTGTGATCTGGTAAGATTCTTTTTATTTTAGTAATATTTTATGCTCTAAATAAATAATATTAGATTTTTTGGTCTCTTTTTCCAATAACCAGTCTACAACTTACTGTATTAAGTCAGTGCTGCCAAGTTCTGAAACATTTGAATCAGGAGTATCTTATCTCCCCATGTAATTTAAGGGATCTGAGTTTATTTATGGAAATCTGTGTATAAACAAAATAGTTATCATTAGAAATGTTATTAGATGTTATTCAGTTTCTTACAAGAAAACTTAACAAACACATTTATATCTTAATAAGGGATCTGAATATTCTTTTACATAGGGATGTTCTGTGTACTTCCTGGGAGATCACCTGACAGGAAATAATGCAGGTTGTAACAGGAAGAAGTGCAAGAGAACAGCACTGCTCTTGTTCATTCATTGGCACGAATAAGTGACTTTGGTTTGTGTTTGAACACAGTGCCTTAGGAAATGTAGGTGGACTTAAGTATTTAAAATGGCAGGTTCTTCTATATGGGATCATCCAATTGACTACTACATACTACAAGAAAAGTATAGTTTTAATAAAAAAAGCTTCATTTATATGAAAATGTTTTACATATGAGCTTGAATATGTGAAAGTTTCACGAATAAAGAAGAGTTAAGCATAGGGAATATTATTTTAGGAAAATTCTAAATTTCAAAAATATAGCCCTCCTTTTTTAATATAGAGGAAAAATGAACGGCGTTAAAGGGGAAAATTTAAAATACAATTTAGATAAATCACATCATAATAATACCTAAATCGTTTAGGAATTACTCTTTGCTACCAATGGATTTTCTAGCAAAAAAACAGCATGGCATACCATAAAATTCTTGTGGAAAAATGCTAATTGCAAAAAGAAAAGACCAATAAAGATCCTGCAACTTTGCAATTAGCATCTATGGATATAAGAAAAAACAAGTATTGCTTTATTGCTACACCAGAATTAAACACCTATTTTACTAATAACAATAATATTGAAAAATGACCTTACAATTAACTTTTAAAAATACACGATAATTTACACCTATTACTCCAGACACATTGCTTTACAGAGAGTAAATGAACATAAGATGAACAGAGTTATGGCTTTATAAAATGTTTTACAAAAAAATAAGTAGTCCTCACAGTGTTGGGAAAAGTTAAATAGATGATTAATGGTGTCTTTTTTACACAGCTTGAAAAATATGCCACTTATGTTCATCAATCAATACTTGTTCTGGAGTGTGGAAGTAAGGCAGAGTACCTGGATGAAACCCACACAGACACACAAATAACATATAAACTCTTTGCAGTGACAAATTTTTAATCAAACTACAGATACTGCAGATATTGGCCTAGTTTGCAATTCACATTCAACTAGAATTCAATTAGCTTACCAAGAATGTTGGAATGTGTAGCTCATGAACTTTCTTTCACTTCTTACTTCAACATAGGAGAAATGCAAGACTCATGATAATGAAAATCCCTGTTTACTTTTAAGTTACAAGTTGCAGTTTGCATGACTAAGAGGAACAGTGCACAATAAAACTCCAGAAAGCACAGCAAACTTCGCCCAATTTGCTAAATATTTATGGTTACAAATCTTCTTGCACATCCTGAAAACCTCTGATGGAGGCCTGTAATGGATGGGCTAATTGTTAGTGACTGTGAGCATTGAGGGCATGGGTAGCAGCTTCATGATCAAGAGTTGACTCTAGAGGGGCTAGAGGCCCTGTACTTCAAGCCCTCCAAGGGCCTCACCATCCCTTGGACAGTTTCATCCTGCTCAACCCATGCACTCCCGACTGGAGTGAAAATGGAAAGAGACTGAACACATGACTTTTTAAGGTAATTGGGCAACAGTGACACCTTCTGGCCAAATCTGTAATCTGCCAGGGAACACTGCACTGGGGAACGGACTTACTCTCCCTCCCATATCCGATTTAGGTCCAACACTTATCTGGCCAGTCCAGGGGGTTTCCAATCATGGGGAATTCTTAACCCTATGGATCCCTACAGAAACTTTTTATTTCAGGTAGTTTAGAAACCAATCTGATCTGGTAATAATTAATAGTTAAAGTGTGGGCAAGCATTTAGTAACAGTAATCATAACATGATCTCATTTGATTATGTTGCAGAGACAACTCTATAACGGAGTAAGTTAGATACATTTTAGACTTGCAAACTTGTTGGTAGTATAATGGCATCCGTGCAGTACATTAACTAGAAAATACTTTTCACAGGGTTAAACACAGAATGAAAATGTAATGTCTTTAAAATGCTGCTATACAAATATTCATGTCAGTATATTTCTCTTGTAAGCAAGGAAAGGTGTCGAAAAGCATGTTAGTGTTGAAGTTGGTAAAAAAATAAATAAAGGTACAAAAAGTCCAATAAAGAATGCAAAATTTCAAATCAGACAAGCTTAAATTAAGAGCATTGGAGCAAGAAGTAAAATTAATTCAAAATTTTTAAATATTATCTTACCAGCATCTTATCTCACAGTTAAAAAGCAAAAATATTGCTTCCAATGGATCAAAGGAAAGTAGAAAGAAAAAAATATGCCATAGAAATGGCAGGGGAAGCTTTTAAATACGAACAGAAAATTACGCTGAACAATGTGCTAAAAAATGTGAATATGTTTTGTAGTTTTTTGGGCAATTCCTAAAGATTTTAAGTGGTCCATTAGGATCAGCATAGCTCCCATTGACTTCTATAGGACCTTGACATTTGCCTGGTGAAGATGTATTAAAGGTTTTTGTGGCTTTTATACTTCATAAATGTCAAATTTTTGGAGCTTTTTTAAAAATGAAGAAAACACACATTTTTAGAGATTTATGGAAAAAAAAAATCGAAATTCGATTGTCAGTAAATGACCCTCATAAAGTATGAAGATCCAAAATATGAAACACCCCTCATCCAGAAAAAATCCAGGACATTGTGGAGAACAGGTTCCATATATATATATATATATATATATATATATATATATATATATATATATATATATATATATATATATATATATATATATATATATATATATATATATATATATATATATATATATATATATATACACATACACGCAACAGCATATGTACTTTAAAAGAGAATTTTGGGTGCATTGGACATGACTAAATTATACATTCAATATTTTCTCAGCACTGCACAGGTATAAATTAGTATAAATGCATTTTAATAAGAAGTAAACCCCCCTACAGCTGACAGCCCCCATTCACCTTCTCTACTGGCCCCCCTCCTTGCTTCCCCCATAGTGTTCAACAAGAATACACAAGTAGCAACACTGACCTAAATGCAGCTGAGCTCATGTTCATGAAATGAGCGCCGACACTTTAGCCTGCGCAGTTGTTTTGTGAAAGCTATGAAAATTACTGAAAAGAATGAAGAAGATCCGGAAGATACCGAAGTGACCTTTCATAATAGCCCACAGCATTTGAGAGGGCTAGGAAGCAGGCTGCATGGTTGGTAATTCAAATTATTTTCTTACAATGCATTTATACCAACTTATACTTATGGAATGCTAAGAAAATGTTGAACTATATATAGCTTACTGGAAGACAATATATATATATATATATATATATATATATATAGAGAGAGAAGTATAGGACTTTTTTCTATATAAAATGTATATGACATTTGTATCAAATTACAATAAGACAGCTCTAGCAGTGAAGAAATATATCAGCTATGGATGGGACTAGAATGCCAATAAACAAAGACTTTTTGCGGCTCTACAGTTAGCTGGGGGTTGCATTGTTTGGAAATATGGAATGGCATTGGGAGTTCTCTAGCCCTGAAAAAAACAAGCTGTGACTTTACTTCTTGTGTAATCAAATTTCCCATAAGGCATCCAGCTCAATTAAAGTTGTTATAGTTGGGGTAAGTCACTGTTATTGAGCAGTTCTTCCAAGTTTCTTATCTGATATATATCTGTCTTGAAACCCAATGTATGGGTGACTTCATCATGTCATTATGACAGTATTAAATATTTCCCTTATTAAAGTAATCAATATACTTGTATAAATAAATATAATTTTTTTCCCTTATAGCAAAAGATCAGTTGTATTCAGAGGCAATTGCTTAAGATGCTGGGTTCACATTAGGAAAAAAAATACTTCTTAAATATATTTCCTTTAGCTGCCTTGGAGCATCCAATCGATACTTGTTATTTTATTAAGCAGTAGCCGTTTGGATGTTTTGAAAATAAACAATAATTGAATAAATGTATAATGTTCTCTCCATCGAAGTTTGGATTAAAAATCAATCTTGTTACTTTCTGTAGCATAAATGGAAAACTCTGACCAGAATAGAACATTAATGTTCTTTTAATGTTGCTGCAGGCAAAATTCAGACATGGTTGATTTGTCTCAGTCACTTTCTTTCCCCTCAAAAGATTACATATAATAATTGGAAAAACCTGTTCATTTTAAACAATATCACAGTATGAAAGAAATATTTTGATGCTGAAGTAAAACACTATTGGGACTATTTATCAAAGTCTGAAGTGGTAATTTGTCATAAAATGTCTTTGTTTTTCCCCTTGTTCTCTATTTAAAAAGAAAGCTCAGTAGTTCTGTTATTTCTCATAAAATTATTTTGTGTTTCAAGCTTTTGTGTTCTTTTAAACTTAATGGTCTAAAATAAAGTTCACTGGTGAAATAAAAGCGTGCAAATTTAAAATTGGAGTTTGCCATACAATATATTTTTTGTTTGATATAACCTAACATCTTATGTGATTTTTCAAATTTTTCATTGCTCTTGTATTCATGTAGCGAAACAAGGGCATCAGCTCAGCCTTAAAAGAGAATGAAACCCTAAAAATTAATATGGCTAAAAATGCCATATTTTATACCGTATACTGAACTTATTGCACCAGTTTAAAGTTTCAGCTTCTCAATAGCAGCAATGATATAGGACTTCAAACTTGTCATAGGGGGTCACCATCTTGCAACACTCACATTCCCAGTGGGCTCTGAGCAGCTGTTGAAAAGCTAAGCTTTAGGGTCATTGCAAATGATCAAGCAGAAAATGAGGTTGGCCTGTTATATAAGATTATGCTACAAGTTTGATTTAATTCTGATGCTAGTTGTACTGGTTTCTGAGCTGCCATGTAGTAATTATCTGTATATATCACTAACCAGCCTTATATTGTGACATTTATATTCTATGTGTACTGTATATTGTGAGTTTGTTCCTAAGCTCAGTAACTGACAGCATGTGCAACGAATCAGCAGAAAAGAAGATGGGGAGCTACTGGGGATCTTTGGAGGCACAGATCTTTTCTGCTTAAGGGCTGTGGTCCCCTTGTTCAGATATAGAAGCCCAAAACATAATGTACACAATTGCTAGCCTACTTCTTTAGTTAGGCTTTAAAGAGATTGTTCACCTTTAAATTAACTTTTAGTATAATTTAGAGAGAGATTTTTTGAGACCATTTGCAATTGTTTTTCATTTTTAATTACCGGTATCTGTGGTCCAAATTACCCTATTAACCATGCATTGATTTGAATAAGAGACTGGAAAATAAACAGGAAAGGGAATAACCAATAGGATAAGTAATTAATAAAAAGTAGAAATAACAGTAACTCTCTAGCCTTACAGAGCATTTGTTTTTGTTTTTTAGATGGGGTCAGTGACCCCAATTTGAAAGCTCGAAAGAGTCATAAGACGAAGGCAAATAATTAAAAAATTCTAAAAAAAAGAAAAAATGAAGGCCAACTAAAAAGATGCGTAGCACTCTGTGCTAGACTTCTTTTCAACATTTTGTGTGCTCTCTCATTTTAGGGGCATTTCCTGGGGAGGGGGATTTTTAGTTTAGCTTGGAAAACTATACATTGTATAGCTTTCTAAATTTTAAATAGGATAGTTGGAACAGCACCACAAGTTATTTTCACTTAAAATGCCTTTATTATACTCTTAGGGCCCTAAGTGTACAATGAAGTTATTGAAAGTGTACAATTAAGTTATTCCCCAATGCTTTTATGGGGTGTTTGGAGAAGATTGTATAATTGTCATGCTGACTACTTGTCTCATAATAGCTTCCTAAATCTGAGTTTTTCTGTGTATTTCTAATTCTGGAATAAGATTTGGAGTTTTAAATACCACAAAATATGAAAAATTGCTATTTTTCATGATATACTGTAGGGATTTATACCAGAAAATATTTTATTTTATGCACACAAATTCATCTGATTTGGAAAGCCTCAAGTGTCTCGAACGTGCGGTTTCTATAAAGATTTAGAAAATTCGGAACAATCATCTCAAACTTTTTTCACTTTGCAAGTTTGTATCTCCACATAGAATTAGATACAAAGAAACATCCTAAATAGGAATGCCAGCAGTACACTGAACAGTTTGATACCCATTGTGCATAGGATTAACAAAGTATCTGGTATTTAGACATCAAAATGATTATCTGGTATTTAGACATCAAAATGCTTACTGTGGCTGAAGGGGAACTGTTTTTCCAGTTCAACGTTATCTGGCGCCTGGCATGAAACAGGGATTTGGAGACCAACTGCCTGCCTGTTTTCGGTATATGTTCCTTAATCCCTATGCCCAGGGGCCGAGATCTGGGTTAGCCAGTAAAACAATACCTGTTATCTTTGAAATGTGCATTAAAATCTCAGCCCAGTACTGTAGTTTAGAGCACTGCTTCATAGTATGCAGCAGGGTAGCTTGTTGGTCCTTAGGCACTTAGGCAAAACATTAGTGTGCATTTTGTTTAGTCTTGCCCTGGTGTGATGCTCTGTGCAACATGTATAACTGTAGCATTCTATCATTGTAGTTGCATGATACATATGTTGGGGCTCTCAGGGCCTCTACCCATTAACTATCAGTTATATAGACCAGATCTCTTTCCCAGGCTTCCCTGCTTTGAATTGGGTTATTTTTAACTAGGGTTTCCTGCAATTTTTTGTATATGCCAGATAGGACTCCCTTTTGGCGGGTTTCCAAAATTTTGAGATTTGGCTAGCATGATGGGTTTCAACTTGTTTTGCCAAATAAGAGAGCATCTGTATTGCTGATATACTAGCCACTGTGTGCTTGGAAAATTATGGCCATATATCTGCAATGGTCGTGATCCCCTTACTTAGCCAGTCTTTTGGCGGTAGGATGTGGGCCAAATATGGAAACCCCTGCATTCCCCCATAGGGGTGTCTTAGGGTCAAACTGTGACAAGGAAACCTCATGCACTTTTTTTAGGGCCGATCCTGGTGTGTGTGGAATATGGTTTAGGGATTGCTCTATAGTCCGTAGGATAACTTCCCATGGATGATTTGATGTATGTGTCACCACATGACAAACATTTTAATAAGTTGTATCCTACCTACTGGGCCCAGGGGTAGGCACTCCCAGATTTCAATTTTCTCCTCCAGCCAGTTAACCTGTTTGTCTATATTATGTCTACTATACTGCAGTAGGTTCTTTGTTATTTCTACTCCTAGATACTTAATTTATCGACCACTGGTATTGCTCCAGTAGTTTTCTGATTGTCTGTCCCTGGCAGATCTACCAGAAACAGAACAAATTTAGAGGGACAAACCTTTCAGCCAGAGAGTTCTCCAAATTGAGTAGTTATTTTCAGAAGGTTTAATAGAGAGGGTCCCCTATCCCCTAAGTACATGAGGTTGTCATTGGCATAGACCGAAACACCAAATCAAACATTCAATTGAATCCATGAATTATGAATAGTAGAAAAAAATCTTTATTTTACATTATATTTAAAAAGCTAAAAGCCTGACGCATTTCAAGCCTATGATTAAATGTCCAAGGGGGACATGAAACGCATCAGGCTTTTAGCTTTTTATATACAATTTAAAATAAAGATTTTTTCTACTATTCATAATTTTGGCTCCTGGATTCCATTGACTGTTTGATTTGGTGTTCCAGAGTGGTGCCTGCCCATCATTCAAATTTTTCATGTGTTGCTCCCCTTTGCTGAAGGTTTGGGCCATGAGCCCATGGACCCACCATGGAAAGCGGTGAGCTTGTCCTTTCATTTGGATTATCCGTGTTTCCTATGACTCTTATGTATTACTTGTTGAATGGCTTGTGCAAAGGGTTCTATTGCCAGGGCAAATAGCAGAGGGGACAAGGGGCAACCCTGTCTTGTCCCTTGTGACAGGGAAAATGAGTCTGTTAGTGTAGAGTTGACCCTTAGGGAGGCCCTTGGGGAGTGATGCAGGAGTTTAATCAGTCCTTGGAAAGTTTGGCCTATGGCAAAGTGTGTATTTATGGTGATAATAAACTTACTGAGTCTTTTTGCTAGTATTTTAGCCAGAATTTTTACATCAGCGTAAGGAGAGATATGGGCCTGTACAGCGCATATAACATCTGGTCCTTTCCAGGTTTTGGAAGCAGAACAATTGCTGCCTCATACATTGAACTAGGCAGCTTTCCTTCTGCAAGGGCAGCATTAAAGGTTTCCAGGAGATAAGGAGAGAGGGTTGTAGTGTGTCTCTTGTATAACTCTATGTATCCCATCTGCTCCTGGGGCTTTCCCGTTGGGAAAGGATTCTATTGCCTCTATAACTCCTTCCTTAGTTATACTGCTATCTAGGAAGTTTTTATATTGGGGGGTATAGGTTTTGACAGTTTTAAAGTGTACAAATCGGCGTAAAATTGAGCCATGGTACCTTTAAACCCTTCTGAGTAATTTATGGTGGTACTAGCCTGTTTTTTTAAAGGGATCCTGTCATCGGAAAACATGTTTTTTTCAAAATGCATCAGTTAATAGTGCTACTCCAGCAGAATTCTGCACTGAAATCCATTTCTCTAAGGAGCAAATAGATTTTTTTATATTCAATTTTGAAATCTGACATGGGGCTAGACATTTTGTCAATTTCCCAGCTGCCCCCAGTCAGGTGACTTGTGCCTGCACTTTAGGAGAGAAATGCTTTCTGGCAGGCTGCTGTTTTTCCTTCTCAATGTAACTGAATGTGTCTCAGTGAGACATGGGTTTTTACTATTGAGTGCTGTTCTTAGATCTACCAGGCAGCTGTTATTTTGTGTTAGGGAGCTGCTATCATCTGGTTATCTTCCCATTGTTCTTTTGTGTGGCTGCTGGGGGGAAAAAGGGAGGGGAGGATATCACTCCAACTTGCAGTACAGCAGTAAAGAGTGACTGAAGTTTATCAGAGCACAAGTCACATGACTTGGGGCAGCTGGGAAATTGACAATATGTCTAGCCCCATGTTAGATTTCAAAATTGAATAAAAAAAAAATCTGTTTGCTCTTTTGAGAAATGGATTTCAGTGCAGAATTCTGCTGGAGCAGCACTATTAACTGATTCATTATAAGAATAAAATTTTCCCATGACAGTATCCCTTTAAGGCAGCAATTGTTGGGGGGATGGTGTGCTGCTTGGTAAGGTGAGCTAGCATTATGCCGGCTCTTTCCCACTGTTCATATATCTGTGCCTTAATGAGCAATTGACCTCTGTGGGCCTTTTGAGTCATATACTAATTATACTCCTGTTGTTTACATTTAAGGGCCTGAAGATTTTCCTCTGTGGGGTACAGGGCCGCCTGCTTTTTAGCAGCTGTTACTGCCTTTTCTAGGCTGCCTTGGTGCAGATAGCTTTGCTTTTTAAATGTGGCAATTCCTGTGCCCAGCTGCCCTCTTAAGTATGCATTAAAGGCGTCCCACACTATCAATACATCTGCCGAACCACTGTTTGGATAGTGGCTTCAAGTGTGGCTTCATTGTCTAAACTCTTTAGCCATACTGGGTTTAATGACCACCTTGGTACTTGCATTGTCCAGTCAAGCCGGAGCATTATCAGTGACCCCCCTGACTAATAGAAAAGTGGGGTTGTCAACCATGGCATAGTCAATTCTAAACAAGTATGTATACGATTGTGAAAAACAAGAGTATTATCTGGCGATTGGGTAGAGGTACCTCCAAACTTCTACCAGCCCTAAAACATCCATCAGCTGTTGCAAGGCGCTAGTTCTACGTGCCATAATTTTCCCTGGTTTGACCATCTTATAAAGGTAAAGTTATATCATCCCCTCTCTCTGGCCCGTGGCTTCAGTCAGGAATGTCCACTCTTATTTTGGGTCATTAGGGGGTTCTATATGTTTTGGAGCGAAAGATTAATCACCTTCAAGCCATAGTGCCTTGACACATTACTGCACAGTTACTATGGGATTACATAGCTCACAATTGCATTTACTTTTGGTGTCTATGGGCCTCATGGTGGCCTTTTATTGTAGTGTTGGTACATTACATTCTGAGAATCCAGCCAGCCATTCACATCTTGCGGTATAGTAAAGAAATGCGAAGCCCCATTGGTGATGATCCACAGGCCCGTGGATACACCATGGCGTAGATAATTTTTGCCGCTCTCAATCTTTTTTTTACTTCCATAAACTTGGCTCTCTGTCACTGGACCTCTGCCGAATAATCTGCATAAATGGAGATCATTGCCGTCTGATACTTTAAGGGATCCCGGTTGTGCGCCATTGCGAGGCGTTCAGCAGCCTGGGCAATTACTGGCCATGGAGGTGGCCCGGGTGGTCCAGGTCGAGGTCGAGATTCTATGTGCTCTCTCTAATGCAAAGGTGGGAGAGAGATTTGCTCAGTCAAACATCTCTGCCAGCCATGTTTCAGTAAATTGCTCAGGTTTATCCCCCCCCGGAGGTTGTTGTGGCGGTTTTCCAGTGATGCTGCTGGTTGCTAGTCGGTGCGCTTTCATAATGCACCCAGGGAGCAGGGCACAAGTATTATTCCAAGCCGCTGACTCATTGTTCAACAGCAGCTGTATGATAGAGAGGTCAAGCTTTATTTCATCCGTCCTTGTACTGATGAGGCTGGTGCAAGTATCTTTACTCTATCTTATATCCTGTAGAATCTCCTGCAGCAAAGGTTCGGGTATAGTTTGCGACTGTGGTGAAGAAGAAGGGCTGCTAGGCACAGTTGCTTGTCTTCCGGGCAAACTTCTTTAGTCTGCTGGCGGTCATTGAGGCCCTTTTTTTGCCCCATTAATATTCTCTGGGGTAACTGCAGACAGTCCTGTTCTTCTGAGGCAGCTTTGGTTAATTTAGAGTGGTCTTAAGACAGAATTCTGCTTTAGACAGAATTCCAGTGAAAGGAGCACTCAGACGCACGTATGTTCACATGTTGCTTCAGGCCACACCCCATTACCATGTCTTTCTACTCCAAACTACTGAGTTGCAATGCTGTCAGTTTTGATCAAATACCTGAAAATTGCCTCAAAGCTTCCACTATCTAGCATCTTCCATCTGCCACATAGCATTAGGTACCAAGAGTAAACATCTTAAATATGAACATCAGGGGTGCACTGAACAGTTGCCCATTGTATACCGGATTACTAATTATCTGGCATTTACAGACCCTAAAATGAAGTTAGCGTATACAAACTTTCACTTCAGCTACTGAATAGTCAACGTATTTACTGCATTTTTGCAGGGTTAAACACAAAAATACGTTGACTCCACAAAAACAATAAATTATTGGAAAGTGCATATTCAGGTGAATCTAAAATGGGTAACCATTTCTTTTCACTTCAAACTACGGAGTCACAGTGCTTTTTGGAAATAGTCGGTTTTGATGAAATAACTGAAAATCACCTAAAAACTACCACTTTCTAGCATTTTATCTCCCACATTAGGTAAGAAAAAACATCCAAAATATGAACGCCAGGTTTCATTTTGATGCCCAATATGTATAGATTTACCAAACTATGTGGTTTACAGACAGGGCCGGCTGGTCCTAGCGCCCACCTCTTTTACACTCGCCCCGATCCCAGTGCGAGCGTGCACGTTCAGCTGCTCTCTGGGGAGCTGCCGCCCCTGAAAATTTGCTGCCCTAGGCTTGGGCCTTTGTGGCCTCAACACAAATCCGGGACTATGTACAGAGGCACCCAAATGGATATAATGCAGGCAAAATTTCCATGGGCAAAAACAAGAATAGGGCAAAATGAAATAAAATCACTAAAATCCAATAAAACCACTAAAATCAATGCTTTTTTTTTCACCTAGTGTAATCAGCAGTCAGAATTACAGTTGGGGGTGTCACATGAGGAGAGATACAAGATGGCGGCATTTTGAGATCACTCGTCTAAAAATTATGATATAATTGGTATCACTGAGACCTGGTGGGATGAAACATGTGACTGGATTGTGAATTTAAATGGTTACACCCTTTTTAGGAGGGACAGAGGGATTAAAAAGGGTGGAGGAGTGTGTTTGTATGTAAAGCCTGAATTAAAGCAATGCGCTAAAGAAATAACAATAGCTGGCACTGGTGAGGGTGTAGAATCACTCTGGGTAGAGAAAAAAGGTAACAAAAAGAATTATCATTGGTGTATGCTATAAACCACCTCGTATAAGTGTCGAGTATGAAGCCCAGCTACTCTTGCAGATACAAACGGCTTCACAGCTGGGTCAAGTTGTTGCTATGGGTGACTTCAATTATCCAGACATTGACTGGGGTAATGGGGTTGCCAAGACAGAAAAAGCTAGTAGGTTTGTAAATATGCTGAATGACAACTTTTTATTCCAGCTCGTTCAAGAACCTACTAGGAATAACTCTCTTTTGGACCTTGTAATAACTAATAATACTCAACTCATCTCTAACATTTGTGTGGGTGAGCATTTAGGGAACAGTGATCATAACATGGTCTATTAATTTTTCAGCATTCATTGAATCATACTGGCATAGTGCCGAGAGACTGGCAAATTGCTAATGTGGTGCCTCTATTCAAAAAAGGATCCCGTTCTCAGCCTCAAGACTATAGGCCAGTTAGTCTGGCGTCAGTGGTAGGAAAACTATTTCCATTCCGGCTGGCCTTTACATTTAACAAGCAGCAACACTTTCTTTCCAATTTGGAATCAGGTATTGAGGTGCCATGCCGACTAGATTTGATGGTTACAGAACCAAGTCCATCTCTATCAGTTTCTTTTATATGGCACAAGTGGAAAAGTCAGCCACCAAAAAGCTAACAGCCTTTACAGAGCAGATACTTATGGTCCAGGTCTATTATTATTATAGTTGTGTTTTTTTCCTAATGTTTATGAATGGGCAATAACTTCCTTCAACTGAATCAAGGTGCCTAGCCTAACTGAATCCGAACTCAAAAAAGTAAAAAATTGTCCATCAAGTTCAACCTTTTAAGTCTATATACTGTATATATAACATACCTAACTGCTAGTTGATCCAGAGGAAGGCAAAAAACTAAATTTGAGGCTCTCCAATTTTCCTCAGAGGGGAAAAATTCCTTGCTTACCCCAAGATGACAATCAAACCAGTCCCTGGATCAATTGTACTACAAGCTGTCGTTCATAAACCTGTATTTCCCTCCCTTGCTAAATAGCCATCAAACCCCTTCAGCCAGCATGACCGATTCAGGGAGAGAGTTCCACATCTTCACAACTCTCACTGTAAAAAAAAACCCTTTCGAATATTTAGACGGAATCTGCTTTTTTCTAATTGGAATGGGTGCCCATGTGTCAGCTGAAAAGACCTACTGGTAAATAAAGCAGAGAGATTAGTATACGATCCCCTTATATATTTATACATTGTTATCTTATCACCCCTTAAGTGCATCTTCTCCAGTGTGAACATCCCAAACTTGGCCAGTCTTTCCTCATAGCTAAGATTTTTCATACATTTTACCAGCATAGCTGCCCGTCTCTGTACCGTCTCTAATTCAATAATGTCCTGTTTGAGTGCTGGAGACCAAAACTGTATGGCATATTCTAGATGGGGTCTTATCAGGGGCTCTGTACATTGGAAGAATAACCCTCTCCTCCTGCAAATCTATGTCACATTTAATACAGCTCAAGACCTTATTTGACCTTGATGCCGCTGACTGGCATTGCTTGCTACAGCCAAGTTTATTATCTACAAGGACTCCAAGGTCCTTTTCCATAATGGATTTCCCTAGTGCAGTCCCATTAAGGGTATAAGTGACTTGGATATTTTTACACCCCAGGTGCATGACTTTACATTTATCAACATTGACTCTCATCTGCCAATTAACTGCCCAGATTGCCAGTTTTTCAAGATCCTGTTGCAAGGATACTGCCTCCTGGATGGAATTAATTGGGCTGCATAGGTTTGTGTCATCTGCAAACACTGATACATTACTTACAATACTCTCTCTTAAGTCATTAATGAACAAGTTAAATAAAAGTGGACCCAATACCGTGCCCTGAGGGACCCGACTAAGAGCCTTACTCCAAGCCGAGAATGTACCCAATCCTGTAGCCAGTTTCCTATCCATGTGTAAACGACTTCATTAAGCCTAACAGACCTTATTTTTGAAAGCAGTCATTTGTGGGCACTATATCAAAAGCTTTGGCAAAATCCAAATCACATCTGCTCCCCCGCTCACAGCCGGGCCAGTTTGGCCAGACCCTCCATTTATCACCCATTGATAAATACTCTTTTAAATATCCTTTATCCTTTGATAAATATGCCCCTTAGTTCCTTTTATGAAAGGTGGTGCTGAACGGGGCCATGTCTAGAGGAGCTATTATACAGTATAAGTAATAAACCAACTCAGGTATTGGAGATGGGATATATTAAAGCATGTGAAGAAGAAATTGGGCAGACACTTTCTGAACAAGATTGGTTTAAATTATTGGATAACATGTGGAAAAGTTCTATTATGCTATAGGCAGGCTACAAATTGTTGTTTTGCTGGTACCTGATCCCAGCTTGAATAGACAAATTTTACCCCTATGCTAACAACCACTGTTTTAGAGGTTGTTCTTCATTAGGAACAATGATCCATATTTGGTGGAGGTGCCTGCCAGTATACAGTTTTGAATTAGGATCTACAACTTAATCTTTTCTATCTACAGATCAATTTGGGAACCATATGTTGCTCTTCTGGGAGTGGTTACAGAAGGGGTGACTAAAAGACAAGGTCGTCTACTGAATAATATTTTTCTGGTAGTTAGGCAAGTAATAGCTAAGGCATGGAAATTGCCCTATCTTAAATCTATTTTAAATGTATACCTTTTCTTTTTTTATTATTTTATTATTGATACGTTTTCCTGTTTTAATACAGAAGTTGTAACATTTATATTTGAAAAAGTGTTCAATTATCTGTTGGGAACAATCCTACGTGATGTTGGAAGTCATATATATCGTACTTATATATGAGTTAAAGGGATACTGTCATGGGAAAAATTTTTTTTTTCAAAATGAATCAGTAAATAGTGCTGCTCCAGCATAATTCTGCACTGAAATCCATTTCTCAAAAGAGCAAACAGATTTTTTTATATTCAATTTTGAAATCGGACATGGGGCTAGACATATTGTCAATTTCCCAGCTGCCCCAAGTCATGTGACTTGTGCTTTGATAAACTTCAATCACTCTTTACTGCTGTACTGCAAAAATCTGTTTGCTATTTTGAGAAATGGATTTCAGTGCAGAATTCTGCTGGAACAGCACTATTAACTGATTCATTTTGAAAAAATTTTTTTCCCATGACAGTATCCCTTTAAGAAAATCATCAGTGACACTTGAATAAAAAAATTATTGAAACAGAATCACAGTTTGAATATTTAAGCTTGACCAAATAGGTTTTATGGAAAGAAACAAGCAAACAAAAAGGTTTTATGGACAGAAACAATGCAATAAAATGGCTAAAAATGCACCAAAATCACAAAATTTGTAATATAATCACCAAAATAATATACAAAATGTATTTGCTCAGTGCAGTTAGTGAATGTGCTATTCACAATGGCAATAAAACAGTTCTTTTCAGGCAAAATAACAGATAGTGTAGTAAAAGTGTAAGTGTGCATATGTGTGTCACTTGGCAAATTGTGTGTTTTTGAGTGCTGTGAATATGTGTGACCCTCTGATCCCCCAAAAATGTAAGTGTGAATGTAAGTGTGTACAAGTATAATAAGTGTGTGTAACACTAACCTGGGATAGAGGCTGAAAATCCATCTGGGTGAGCTGGATCTGGTGGTGGTCCAGGAAGCACGGGCAGCAGCAGGACACATAGATTTTACGTGCGGCCTTGGGTCCTCTGGGTGATCGCACCCCTGCGGGCACTTGTTCCATGCTTTTGCTCATTGCCTTGGGCTAGTGAACGTGTGGGGATGGAGTGAGCGGCTTCAAAAGCCACTACTCCGATCCCTAACCTGGAAGTGCTACAGATCATAGAATATACAATCTGTGGTACTTTAGTCCTTTTATCCAGGTGTATGAGGCCTATGCTTTCTTAAGCCTCAATGACTGCCACCTTTTATTACCAAAGGCAATTTTGTCCACTGTTTTCATATAGATAGGAGCCGTCTTAAGGCCAGTGGTACACTAGACATTTACTCTGCCCCTAGAAACAAAGGGGTAGATTTATCAAAGAGTGAAGTTCCACCACTAGAGTGAAATTCCGCAGCTCTCCATTCATTTCTATGGGATTTTGAAAGGCGTATTTATCAATGGGTGAAAGTGAAATTTCACCCTTTGATAAATACGCCTTTAAAAACCCCATAGAAATGAATGGGAAGTGGAGGAATTTCACTCTAGTGGCGGAACTTTACTATTAACTTCACTCTTTGATAAATATACCCCAAAGACAGATCCCCTGACTTCTGATCTGTGTTTTCAATGCACAGGCACCGTACTAGCAGAAACAGATTTTAGCAAAAAAATTCATAACCCTGCAGATGTCTGCAGATCATAGTGTTTCTATGCAGGAGGAGAAAACGCCTAGTGTGTCTGATCTAGTTAACTCATCTCTCTCATAGGCAATGTTCTCTGTAATTCCTTCTTGGCTATGAGAAAAAAAAAACATTTTTTGCATACACTTTAAATGTGTGTACGTATTTTTAAAAACAGTGTGCTCAGGTTTGAGTAAATACAGAATTTTTTAGTTTTCACACGAGTGTGCACCACAATATGTTGTGTGCGCTGGCCTCAAAATTTGTGTGAGCGCACATGAGTTCAGAGCTTAAAGTCAGCTATCTGAAGAGCATTCCAACTGTATAAATTATCATAATCTTTCAGTCCCTCTAGTCCCTTCTAGATTCAAACACTTTATTGCTATTTATTCTATTAGCCACTTAAACTGTTGTAGTTTTGATTTCCATTTAGAAGTTGGTGAAAGTCTGGTGGGTGTTAGTACCTGATTTGCCAAGGCTTAAGAGTTTTTTTATGTATCCCAGGAAATTGCTTGTCCAGTAGGAAAGTGAGGGTATTTTTTGTATTGTCTCGCATACAAGCTGCAATAGGAGTTCTCTAATGTTCTCACAGAACTGAGCATGCTTATAAAATGTGTTCCAAGGTTCCTATTGCTTGACAGCCTCTCCAACAGTGTGGGGAATGGTTGAGCAAAAGGCATGCAGCCTTTTTTGGTGTCTTATACCAGTTCACCGTAATTTTGTAAATGTGCATGTCACCATCCTTTTAGCGCTCGACCATATGAAGTTCTATTCTTTGTCAGAAATAGGGTGTGTTAATGAAGTAATGTAGAATAGAAAGTACATTGTTTACATTTGGGTGAGTTGCCAAGAGTCAAACATATTTGCCTGGTGATTCTTGTGATTGAGTGTGAGCTGCCTGGTCATGGGAGCATTGGCATCAATCAAGAAGTTGGGAGTGTATGTTGAAATCCCCAACAATGGTTGTGTATACCTGGGGTTAGTTAATCATTTCCCCAATATCTTTCTAAGAAATCTGATCTGATTTCTGTTAGAAACATAAACATTTAGCAATACTATTTGAACATCAGCATATTAAGCAGTTAATATTATATGGCTTCCTTTTGTTAAGGGAACACTTGGTCAGTGGGCGGTTTTTATGTACAAAGATCACCACCCCTGATATTTTGGGGAGCTAAAGCATAATATTCAATAAGATAATCTTATCAAAGTTTATGGGGTTTATTTGTGTCAAAATGTGTTTCTTGGAGAAAGGCAATGTATGCTCTTAAGGACTTGATCTCTTTATGGATGCTGTTTAAAACTTTGACATTAACTGAGACAAACTGAGCCATTATGCATTCAAGAAGCAGGGTATTGTAACTGTAATTTGATGTAGGTATGTAGTATATAACCTTACTCTGATGTGACCAAGGCTTTGTGTGCCCACAGATAAAGGCAGGGGAAAGTTGCACAAAGAGAATATTCTGGTAACTATTTCTCTTTTGCAGACACCAGTAAAGGAAAATATTATTACAATAAGGCCTATAGCCATCTGTAAAGAGGTAGTGAAAAAGCAAAGCAAAAACAAATCTTTAAGAGAAAGCTGGGAAACTGAATTTACGCAGCTAAATATTTTAACTAGCAATTAGGGATGCACCGAATCCAGGATTCGGTTCGGGATTCGGGCAGGATTCGGCCTTTTTCAGCAGGATTCGGATTCGGCCGAATCCTTCTGCCCGGCCGAACCGAATCCGAACCCTAATTTACATATGCAAATTAGGGGCGGGGAGGGAAATCACGTGACTTTTTGTCACAAAACAAGGCAGTAAAAAATTTTCCCCTTCCCACCCCTAATTTACATATGCAAATTAGGGTTTGGTTCGAATCCTTCACCAAGGATTTGGGGGTTTGGCCGCATCCAAAATAGTGGATTCGGTGCATCCCTACTAGCAATCAACAAACATAATGGTAATGTATAATGGTAATGTAATTATATGTGTTTCAAATGATGTAACATGTACAGAAAAGGAAGTAACAAAAATAACTGTAGAGAAATATTTATCAATCGCTTCTGGTCCCATCTTAGATTTCAGCATGGGTTTCGCACAGAGTGGTTCTCTGAAGAGACAGAGATATTGTGGTATGTTAATCTTTCCATTTGTACCAGCCTGCCATGCAGTCCCCTCTCTGAGCTATATACACAAGCTTGAATGATTCAAAAACCACTGAAGAGTGTGCTAATTTTCAAGCTGTGAGGACACCTTTGAGTCTGAGCTATCAGAACATGCGTGTTCCATCGCTCAAACCACGCCTTGAGTACTTTTTCTTTAGATGTTTCTATGGCAAATATATGCATTCTTTAGTACAGCACATCCCATCAATCTGATGTTTGGGATACCTGCACAAAAAAAAGTTTTAACACTTAAGTTGTTTTACTTAAAACAGGCAATTTTACATTAAAATGTTTAACTGAATTGATGCTGTGTTTGCTACAGATTCGTATGTCTAATAGTGAGTGATTTAGGGAAACAGTAGAAGTGAGAGTAAATAAATCTACAGGAGCTAATAGAGATGGGGAACTATGGAACATTCTACATGGGGATAAACTATGCAATTGGTATAGTTACTTTGCAGACTTTTATTATAGTGGCTGCTGTGACACTTTAATATCCATAGTTGTATTTAAGAGATAGAGAGTCTTATAACTGGTTCTTAATCGGAAATATTAGTAAAAAGTTCAAGAACTTGGTCATAATATTGATTCCAAGGAATTGCAGAGAGATTACGTGTGAAAGTGTACATTTTACTTCTAGGGTCAATAACGAAAATGTTATGGAACTGGGGGCAATTCTTAATGCTTTATAAATAAAGTTGTGAAGCGTGGGGTTATTTTTGATGCTTGGTGGTAAAGAAAATGTGAATTGTGGAACTGGTATTAATTTTGCAGAGTTATATTAAAGAGGATGCTGTACTCTTGAAAGAGATCTGGATGGAGGGGGTTTCTAGTAAGATCACTGTATAACTGATTTTTAATTCTCATGTTCAGGGCTTTTACAGACAACCATTAGAACACATGATTTATTTGTCATACTTGGGTCTAGTAAGGGAGCTTCTCTGTGTGTGTACAAAGACCAAAAGATGGATTTGCTAGTGACATTTTCCTTTTTTATTATGGTCTTCCTGAATTGATATTTTTAGTTGGTAGAAGCTTTAGGATCTTGTTTGAAATATTATTCTATGTGGCCTATTCGATGGTCGAAGTGCCCAAAAATTACTTCGAAGTTTGACGTTTTTCAATTCGAATATTCACTTCGAATTCACTTTGACCCTTAGTAAATGTGCCCATTAGTGCAGGGATCAGACAATTCCTTCCCCTGTTTTTCTGTCTGTGACATCATCCAACCTAGTTGCAGGCTGGAGAGCCATCCAATCGGCTGGATGCTCCAGTGTCACGGTCGGCACCCAACACCAGAACAAATGCCAAGCACCTTGGTCTCGGCTCGTATTTCACCTGTAGTGTGACCGCCGTTGGCCTCGGGAGGAGCCCTCAGCTACTTGGATGCCACCAGGACTTAAACGAGAGGTGCAAGGCTAGAGGTTCTGGATAGGCAGAGGGGCACGACTGTTAGCAAGAGTCTTTAGGCCGAGGGTCACGGTACAAAACAGGAAACCAGAATCGTAGTCAGTACAGGCAGGGTCGAGGCAGGCAGAAGTCAATCGTAATCAGGCAGGCAAAATCAAAACTGGGTAGTCAATCAGACAGGAGGGTTCAGCAGAAGGATAGTTGATATTCATGCAAGGGTCAGATATAGAAGTCAGGATAATCGTATAGCCAGGCAGGGGTCAAAACCAGAATCAGAATCAGAACAGCTCACAAAGCATCAGGAACAAGATCCTATCATGGGCAGTTTGCTCAAGACTGAATTCCCCTTTTATATCCTGGTGTTTTCGTACCATTGCATCGTTTTGCGCGTCGGCGTCATTACACCAGCGTGTCCGTGTCAATAAAGGAAACGAGACACGGGCGTGCTTGCCCTAAGAACAAGCAATGGCGGAGGAAGAGGAACCACGTGGTGGGCGTCCCCACCGCACCGCAGGGTGAGTTTTTATTAAATCCAGTGCATCCCTGGGAGAGGAGGACCCTAGGGTGTGCCTTGCTTTGGAGCCAAATGCATGGGGGTTACAGGCAGAGCTTATAAAGGAGTCCCTGCTGCAGCAGCCAGCCAGAGCCAGATCTGTGGAGTGCAGTGTGTGAGTAACAGAGCTGTAGTAAAGAGTGAAGAGTTTGTGCTCATCTTGGGCAAAATTTGAGCTTCAGATTAAAGGGAGAGGTTGCCCTGCGTCCAGTTCAGTGGTTGGATGTCTGTTGGTGTGAGGACAGGTGTTTCTCATGAGCTTGCCAAGTGGGAGCTACAACCTATATCCTAAAGGAGAGGTATATTGGGGTAGTGCTTCCTGGGGAATAAGAGTTTTGGGTAAACGGACATTTCATGTGAACTGAACTGTGTGTCCATCTGGAGTGGAGGTGCAGACTGTGCTGGGTGCTAGACAGACCCACTTTTCCCAGTGCAGCTATAATATTGCATTTTTCAAACCTGTTATTTTATTTTATAAAAAAGTTACATTTGTTTACTGTGTGTTTTATTTTTCCTAGTGCGCTTCTCAGTGTCCACTAGGTGGAGGCACTTTCCTAGTGCACTTCTCAGTGTCCACTAGGTGGAGGCTATAAATCCTAGTTCTCCCAGTATCTTTTATATGCAAAGGGAATTCAGGGCCTTGCATTGCAAAGGTTTATTCACTAAAACAGTGTAAGCACAATAGGTTTATATTTGTAATACAGTCTTCTGTAATGTCAGTTCTTGTGTTTATTTTTGCCTCAAATGTCATTCTAGTGCAGTTGAATGGAAGACGTGTGAGTGTTTACAAAGACTAAAAAAGTTGCTTATTTTAAAGCACAAAAATAAATCCTTAGTTCATCCTTTGTTTTACAGTATATGATTTTGGAATTGTTAAGGTTCCTAATCTGCCAGTTTTCATTTTGCAATCTGATTGTTGGGAGTCAGTGACTTTAGGGTTTACTGTTGATTTTTTTATTGGTTCTATTTTCCAGCCCTCTCTAATTAGTGTAACTTTCTTAATACCTGGTTGCTAAGGTAGCAGTGTGATAGCATTTGAAATTCATATCTTATCTTGAGTCACAGAGATTAAAAATATTTGAAACAAATGATTACAAATTTACTCACTGGAAATTGTCTTAGAATGTCGCTGTATACAACATAGTAAACATTATTTTGAAATTAATTACCCCTATAAATTGTAACATGTGTAGTATATTTCCATATTAACTAAAAGTCTCTCAAGGATCTGTAATGGAAACATTCATATATACATTATACATACAGTGTATATATTTATATACATGATTCTATTTTCTTTGTAGTGGACTTTTCTCTGCTACTCTCTGTTTCTCTGAAAGCAACGTTAAATTATTATTCAGTTGCTTCACATTTTATATCAAAGTATAATCAAAGATTCATGAATCTGTAATGCAATCTTTCTTGTTATTGATCGATGGAGCACGTCTCGACTGACTCAACTAGAAGTCTATGGAACATGAATTATGTCTGTCAGATATTATTTCCTTCCTTCTCCTGGAATAAATGGTTGCAGTGAACACTGTACTTTTAAATCAGAATTGAAAGAATGTTTTAAGTAAAATACCAGAGGTCACAGGGAGAGGTGAGTCTGTCAGTCAGTTGGAAGAAGGACAATCTCTAAAGGTCACAATGATGAGAAGGACAATTACTTCTCTGAATTTTTTTTCAGAATGTCTGATATTTGAATCTTGTTATATATGTACAATAATATATATAAATGTCTGTAAGTAACAATATATTTGTGTAGTACAGTGTTTGAACTATGTTGGTGAATCAGCATCGTGACCCATAAATTAGTTCAGAAGCAGTTATTTAATAACTATTTTCTAGGAAAATTATAAAAGAGCACCACAGGGACCCATCCTAAACAGCATGAGGTCCAATGTAGTATGTTAACATGCTCTTTTATGTATGTTTGTGATTATTCTTATTCATCCAGGTCATGGTATACTTTTAGTAATAAGTCAAATCAACTGGACTTGCTGTGTTTCTCTTCAAGACATTTCACCAGTCATATGACTGGCTTTCTCAATTCAGAATGACTTGTAAAAAGATCTTTCTGGAATAAATACCCTAGGATGTTGCTCCAATCAGCATAATCTGTTTATCATAATCATGAAGTTAAGGCATTGTGTAACTGCAATAGCCCAATAAGAATAGCATACCTAGTATAATCAGAACCACCATCATCTCTCCCAAATATTTACCAATCACATACATTTAGAGCCTATTAGGGCTATTGCGGTATACACTTGGTTATGTATGTCACTCATGTTTTAACTGCCTGATGGATGAACTTTAGTTACAATATTTTTATTAATTGGAACATGCAATGCTATGAGGCAGATTTATCAAGGGTCAAAGTGAAAATTCGAATTTGAATTTCGAATTTGAATTTTTTAGTTTTTTTATGGCCAAATCTGTCAAATTCAACTAGGGAATTCTTAAAAATAGATTCAAGTTTTTTTAAAATAAAATTGAATTAGATTTTTGAGATTTATCATACACTATTCACCACCTAAAACCTGCCAAATTGCTGTTTTAGCCTATGGAAGACATCCTCTTTAAGAGGCATAGCAGAAATTTACACAGAGAGGTCAGAGAGCTGTACAAAAGAGCTGTATGTATATGTTACCAGTGGGCATAATTTAAGACAGGTTATGGACATTATTTTTAAAATAAAAATAATGATCTAATTATTGTACTTTACTCTTTAGGGGAGTCAGGAGCAAATGTCACATGAGTTATTACTTTGCACCAGTATTGGATTATGGAGTTAATGGGAAAAGTTTGCTCCAGGCCTGTTATCTATACCCATCAGTTAGAGGTTTGATTTAATTATTGTAATGGCATTCCTTAAAATCTTATCACTGTTTGGCTGATAAAAGTTACTGGAACAGTAGAAAACTTTCCCATTTGTACTACTTATGATCATAGTGATAGTTTCCTTTAAAAACTGTGCACTGTAGTTTTTACTGCGATTGTCATTCCAGGCCCAAATTTCGGCCATGGGCGCCCCTAGGCCACTTGGTCCTAGTGCCTGATGCCCTCGTGATCGCTGCCCCCCCCACGAGGGCTGGCGCACTGGGGATTATGCGTACAGAAGTATGCGTCTCCAGTGCTCCTTAGGGTGTAGCTAGGTGGCATGCTTCTCCTAAAAACTTGCAGCCCTAGGACCAGGTAGTCATACACCACAGCAAAAAATTATCCAATAAAAGATGGCTAAGTATTGACACCATTATCTCTGGATAAAAGCAAAATGGTTAAAAAATGTAAAGTTTTAATTTAACTTAATGTGTCTAAAAGTATTTAGGCATATGTATGATTTTATTAACAGTTTTAAGGTATTTCAATGAAGCAAAACTGTTTTTAAATTTAACTATAATATATAAAGGCGAAATTGCCTAGGAAAATCATTGTTATACAAACGGAAATTAATATGATTTAAAAGGTTGTAAATGAAACCATACATTTGTAGAGGATCAATGAATGCACTTTATTAGAATGAATAAATCACTTTTTAATTATAGATACAATAATAAAATGGACTTGTCTTTTCTTTTCCCTCACACTGATCGGCATACCTGCAGAGAACTGGCTTTAACAGCTCATTATCAGCCAATTAATATGCAGGTTTAAATGTGACGACTATTTCAGCTGACCATAAAAGACAAATTTTATTGAAGTATTAATAGACATGGAATAGCTGACTTCCACTGATCTAAATGAGGTCAGAGAAAAAATCGTCCACGTACTCACTCCATAGCAAATCTAAAATAACCTTAGCTGTTGCTGTAATTTAAAGTAATCTATTCCCGAAATAAGGGAGGTAATTTAATTAAACTCAGCCAAAGCATAAATCATTCCGTTATGATAAAAATACCTTAAGAAAATAGATTGAAAGTATTAAATGCAAAAACCACATATTATTATTATAGGAAATGTGAGATCTTGCTGAAACTAAATGTATTTATAGTAAAAGAAGCTAACATATTTAACAGCAAAACAAATATGTTATGAACATGCATATATAGGGTGTCATTTATCAATGGAGGACATGTTTGAGTTTTGTGAGGTTTTTTATACCTCTAATGAACTCACAACTCTCAATCTTTTCCTATTTAATGTAAAAACTCAAATCAGTGAATTCGAGGTAAACAACCCAAACACTCAAATTGATCGAGTTTTTTGCGTGAAAAACCTTAAATAGCTTGAATTGATTGAGTTTTTGAGGGAAACCCACCGAAAAAAAACCATCATGGAGGCTATTAACATCTTCAAATGGTTCAAGGGACCTCTGCCATTGACTTCTACATGACCTCGACGGGTTTTAGCTGCAGTATTTTCAGATTCAAGCTATTTCCAGCTTTGGGGTATAATCAATCTTGAAAGTTTTTTTACAAAAGCTCATAAAATTTTAGTTTTTTTAGCCTGAAAATGTGATTTTTTTAATCCTAAAATTTTTAGTTTTGACTGAAAAATACGCTCAAAAAGTCAAATGTTTCGGGTTAAATGTAACGTGAACTTTAATAAATCTTCCCCATACTGTGTCCAGGAATTTGGTTAAAAATTTAATCATCTGTAAAGCCATTTAGATTGGGACTGTGCTTTGTTACTTATTTTCATTCAGCTGTTCTGTGTCTGGTTGTTCCTCCTCTCATGTAGGGAGTAACAAATGTGAGTGAACAGGTACGGGCTGAATGTAGAACTGTCTTACTGGACATGCAAAGGTCTCTATTGAATTAGCACAGGACAAAGAGTATCAGCACTTAATGGCCTAGGTGCTGCTACAAATGTATTGATTTTGCAACCCTTAGCACTCCTGCAATTACACCTAGTTATTAGTAAAAGGGCCCTAAAGTCTAAAACTCATATAAGCTCAAAAGCAAAAGAGAACAAAATAGTTCAATAGAGGGCTTAGATTCGTTTGTATCTCAAGCCTTATTTTGGTAGGGTCTACAAAGGTCAGTGAAAAAGTCAACATTGAATGTGGTCATAAATTGGACAAACTAAGAGATGTATTGTTGAAAATGAGCATCAAACTACCTGTTGAGAAAGGGCATCTTGAAATATTTTGAACAGACAGGTGTGTCAAACTGACTTTCTGTTTTAAATTGACAAAACAATAAATTGGAAAAAATATTTCCCAGGGCCTGCCATTAGCCATTTAATCTGAAAACACATACTTGTGAAGCAAATGATTACATAAAGACTTATCAGTGATTGGTTGTTTTCTAGAATTGCATGAAAAGCACTTTTCCACATGACTGTGGATGACAGTTCCAGGAGTTTTGGCTTTACATTTTTTGGGCTCCTAAAATAAATAAAAATACCTGAAAACACCTGTATCTTGTTTATTCTTGTCTCTCCTAGCATGAACTTTGCATTATTTTCCTGCCCTGTGTAGCCTTTTACAATTATTTATGACTTTGAAATACTCTGCTTTGCTCCTATCTGTTCTGTACTTTGCTCAGTCCATCTTTCTCCAGTATGTTCTTTCCCCATGTAGTCCCTGGGACTCCCTTTATAATTTTCATAGAAAGAGATTTAGAAGTGTGTGTAATCAAAATAATACTACTCAGCACATATATAGAAAAAACAGGTTTCCTGCATCTGACCCCAGAAGAAATCAACTCTCTAGGTTCACCAATTAGGGCTGAAGAACTCAATCAGGCAATCAAAGCAACACCTCTAGGGAAGAGCACAGGCCCTGATGGTTATACTGCTGGTTATACTGCTCTATTCTACAAGACAATAGCGGACCTTAGGCCATTCATGCTGCAGGCATTCAACGAGATAGGCCCTAACTCAAATCCCTTCACTGAATTTCTTGAAGTCCACATCACAGTACTCTCAAAGCCGAGCAAGGGCCCAATAACATGAACAAGCTATCGGCCGATATCACTATTCAACGTGGATGTAAAATTATATGCAAAAATCCTAGCACTTACACTTCAGGAAATACTTCCCAGAATTATACAAGACCAAGTGGGATTCATCCACACAAGAGAGGGAAGAGATAATGTTATAAAGACCTTCACACTGATACAACAGATGATATCAAGAACAGAGGAGGCCCTGATCCTGTCTACAGATGCCAAAAAGGCATTTGACAGGGTGCCATGGCCCTTTATAGAGGCACCCGTGAATAAATAGGTATGGGGAACACAGCCCTAGCTAGGATAATGTTCCTGTATAAAAAAAAACATCAGCCAGGATTAGAAAGGATACGAGGCAGGAGTGCCCCCTTTCACCACTACTATATGTGATGACAATGGAACACTTATCCAATGCAATGCAAACAACCCAAACATAAGTGGGATACCCCTGGTGGGTGCAGAATTCTTGACAGCAAGCTATGCCAATGATTTACTGCTATATGTATCACAGCCATCCACTTCACAGCCATCCACTACCAGCAATAATGACTGAGCTAGAAAGATTTACAACGAACAGCAACTTTAAGGTCAACATCACCAAATCCAAAGCAATGGCCATCACAATACAACCTAATACAAAGGCAGACCTAAAGAGAACTTTCCCTTATTAAATATCTAGGGGTTATGTTTTCCATAAATGCTGCCCTCACATATGCTCCCAATCATAACCAGATGATACAACAGATTAAGAAAGACCTAGAGGAATGGGACACATTACATCTTTCCTGGTTTGGTAGAGCAAGCGTAATAAAAATGAAAGTACAGTACGTCCTAGGCTTATGTACATCATGCAAGCCTTGCCTTGCCAGATTCCGAATTCATTTTATGTGAAAACGCAGAAGCTGATTACGAAGTTCCAAGGAGGCCGAAAGTTCAGTAGAATCTCAAGGTTAATTTTAGTGAGACCAAAGGAAAAGGGAGGGCTGGGACTCCCAGATGCCAAATATACTCACAAGCTATAACAATGGGCAGAAAATTAGATTGGCAACATCATCAATGCAGTAAAGACTGGGTAAAGTTAGAACAGGACATTATCAAAACACCGCTAGCAGCACTCACTGCCATGGGTATACAAGTCAAATTGACAGCCTTACGATAAATACTCAATAATAACCCAAAATATCCTAAAACATTGGGATCAAACAACAAGACAATATAAAAAGATTATAAATCCTGCTGGCCCGCTCATGCCAAGAACAGGAAACCTTAGTATCACAGACAGTACCATCCATGGATGTGTTTTCTAAAACTGCCTTTATTCAGACATAGGCTCTTGACCCAGATAAAATACAATGTTTCAGACCTGCATTGGTCTTTTTCAAGCCACTTAAACAGCACCTTTGCACAATTATTTATACATTGTAGCTAAGTGACCCCTAGTGGTATATGTGTTGTAATACTTCTCATATATAATTAACTACAATTATAACAAATCAAGTGAATAATGTTGCAAAACAATGTGTATTTTGTGTATCTTAATAAAATGTCCTGTTTGGTCATAGTGTCCATTCTTTTACCTGTGAAAAAAAGGGCTTAGTTAACTTAAAGAGCCCTTTCTACTGTGGATAAAATGGTATATAAAAGGCATAAGTTCAATAAAAAACTTACAAAAATGCAAAAGGGAGATTAAAATATTTAAAACATTCAGAGATATATTTTACTTAAATCATATTCTCTGTTCAGGCCTTGGGGAACCAACGTTTCCAGCTTTCGAATCCATCTCGCTTCCTTTTTGAGTAACATTTTCACTCGATCTCCCCCTCTCCGTATTTTAGGGACACTGTCTATTATTTGGAATTTTAACTGTTGTACCCCATGGCCTCTCGGGCACTTCTTGAGGTTTGCCCAACATATGCTAGCCCACACGGGCATTTTATAACATATACAACATAAGTGCTTTCACATGTATAAAACCCATTCATCTTTTTGTAAGTTTTTTATTGAACTTATGTCTTTTATATATCGTTTTATCCACAGTAGAAAGGGCTCTTTTAGTTAAGTAAACCCTTTTTTTCACAGGTAAAAGAATGGACACTATGACCAAACAGGACATTTTATCAAGATACACAAAATACGCATTGTTTTGCAAAATTATTCACTTGATTTGTTATAATTGTAGCTAATTATATATGAGATGTGTTACAACACATATACCACTAATAATTGTGCACAGTGCTGTTTAAGTGGCTTGTATAAAGACCTATGCAGGTCTGAAACGTTGTATTCTATCTGGGTCAAGAGCCTATGTCTCAATAAAGGCATTTTAAGAAAATACATCCATGGATGGTGCTGTCTGTGATACAAAGAATTCGAAAATCAGTTGGTGGGGAAACTAATCATTCCTATACCATTCCTATACCAACAGGTCGCTTGGGGAGAGACTGCAATATCACACAGCGCCCTCTGTTGGTTATATGAAAGAATAACAGTGAGTGCAATATCACACAGCGCCATCTGTTGGTTATATGAAAGAATAACAGTGACTGCAATATCACACAGCGCCATCTGTTCGTTATATGAAAGAATAACAGTGACTGCAATATCACACAGCACCCTCTGTTGGTTATATGAAAGAATAACAGTGCACCCTCTGTTGGTTATATGAAAGAATAACAGTGACTGCAATATCACACAGCGCCCTCTGTTGGTTATATGAAAGAATAACGTGACTGCAATATCACACAGCGCCCTCTGTTGGTTATATGAAAGATTAACAGTGATGGCAATATCACACAGCGCCCTCTGTTGGTTATACGAAAGATTAACAGTGATGGCAATATCACACAGCACCCTCTGCACATGGTAGTGGGACAGTGGGACAATGCACACAGTAATACGTTGGGCAATTCTCTGTCACCATCAACTTTGCAAAGAAATACGGTTGATCGCTGGGGGGGGTCGCTTTGGCGGAATGTGCGCTGCTGGGAGACAGGGATGTAGTTGTGTCTAGGCTTACATGGGCAGCATTTATATTATTCATTTATAGTATTCAAATACTGTATACAGTATTTGTAAATATACTTATTCTATTTCTCTAGAAAATACTGTAAAGTATATTCATTGCTGCATTTAATGGATTATTAGTCCTTTTACTTTGGTCATCCAAAAAAAATACCAGGTTTCATTGAACTTCATATGACGTACTGCATTCATGAACTTATTGCTACAATCATTATTTATGTCTAAATTAGTTAACATGTAAATTCAGCTTTCAAGGACAGGAATTGTTTAATGTGTTTTTTGGGAAACAGCAGAGATTACAGCATGTATTGCTTTATTTACTAAAAAATACAGTTATACTAAATAACCCCCACAATAATTTTTTGGCTTAATCAAAGATTTTCAAGAAAAATGAGGAGCAACACAGCCGAATGGGTTATTATATAACTTTTTGTTTCTTGCAGTAAGCTAAAAGGTATACACGCATCTGAGTCTTTTGAAGTCAATTTGATTGGCAGGACACTTTGGTTGGGTTTGTTTGAGTGAAGTAGATTTTCTACTATAAGCCTAAAATTGTCAGAAACTGACAACTCAAATATTTCTCATCTGTTCATTGCAGGAGTTCCATATATATATGCTTTTCCATCAAATATTTGATATTTTCAAGAAATCATGCTTGTTAAATTAAAGCTGATAAGATGACATTTTAAGGTCACTGAGAGTTGATCAAACATAGTGTGACATTTACAATACATTTCCATCTCACTTTACTTGTTTTCTTTTCGGTTAAAACAAAATACCTTAAACTTAAGAGTTTCATATCAAGGAAAAAATGAAAATTGCATTTCAGTTTAAACAAAATATTTTTATAAAAATAATTATATGGATATAATTGTAATTTGATGTCAATATATTTTAGTCAAGGCGTGATCTGTTAAATTATATTTCTAGCTTATATATCTTATACATGTTTTCTTTTTTTTCATTTTACATTAAGCCTCTGGAGTTAAAGGTTAAGGTTCAGAGACAAAACATATAACAAGCCATAGAGAAGTCAATAAAAAAAACACAGTAAATTGTGTTGGCAGTTTATATGGAATTATGACTTTCTTTCATTGTATTTGTTGAAAACAATAAAACAAATAGCTCTGTGGGCTAAGCAATAATAATCCATTGAGTTTAATTTTAAAGGCATAACAATTGTATACAGCAGTGTAGTATATTTCAAATGTTTAACATTTAAGAGGGGAGCATTTTAACAAAGAAATAAATTATCTAAGGTTGAAAAAAGACTAAGTTCCAATCAATTTTGATTTCAGATGGATGTGAAATAAATACAATTCAGACTAAATCACATGAAACACAGAGGTCAGAGATTGTGATGTGGGGAGATTAATAACCTTTTCGATACTAATTTGTCCGTCGGATTTTAACAAGAAATATAAGTTTGGAGACTTTCAGTACCCTAAACGCCATCTAAAACACTTTCTCATCTATCACAAGCTCCAATCGTTCTTCAATTTTAGAGAGAATTTTAGAGGTGCATGTGTTTTAATTTTTACTACACAAAGTATTTTTTTAAAATTTCAGTTACAATGGATAGATCTGTGTCCCATGAAAATTTCATGGGCTAATCTTGGATGCATTTATACCGGTTATTTAGCAAACATAAAAGATTATTCAGCAAACATTATAAGCCGAACCAGGTAATTGTTTTAAATAACTTACTGCCCAAGATTTAAGTTGATGTTTACCACCTCCCATATCTCTCAAAAATCTTAAGTGAAAAAAAACCTGAGGGAAATTTAAAAAAAATGGTTTAGCAAACACCATTCTTATTTGAATGTGAATTAGGCAAAAAAAAAGTGTGCAAAATTATCAAGAATCTATAAATCTTAAAGAAATTTGTTTTACTCAAATTTGAATAGAAAAAAAACTTGACCATGGATAAACTGACTCCTTAATAATTTAGATGGGAATTAAAGAGTTTTTTCCTTATGCTACTGGACATTGGCTCGTTTCGAACTGAATGTAGCACATCAATATCACATATTGTTCAATATAATTCTAGTTATCTTTTTTATTCTCTCCCAAAATGAATTTACAGTCACATTAACATAATCTACAATATCTACAATATACATGGCCAGTTTCCTAACTTATTAAAACATCTCTTCATTTCTTAATGTACATAACATCACAACTATAAAGAATAGTAGTCTCTTTTGCATTTCAGGACCTGGACCCACACCTATAGCAACGAGGCACAGAGCATTCAGATCACCACAATATTCTTTTGATAATATATTATT
This sequence comes from Xenopus laevis, assembly GCF_017654675.1. NCBI lineage: Eukaryota > Metazoa > Chordata > Amphibia > Anura > Pipidae > Xenopus > Xenopus laevis. The sequence continues at coordinate 41,978,416 of NC_054377.1, forward strand.
TTGATAATATCATTTACCAAACATTGGTGCCAATTGCACCCATAATTGTAAGTGTAAGTACACAGTTATGAATCATAATGTACAATGTCTTTACTGGCTTGAAACACATTTCTTTGTATGAAGTCTGGAATCAATATTGACTAGTGATGGGCGAATTTCTTTAGTTTCAATTCGCTGAAAAATTAGCGAAAAGTGAATTTTGACACCGGTGTCAACATTTTTTTTGACACCAGCACCAGTGACAATTCTGATGCACATTACAGTCAACGGGAGTCTATTAATTGTCATCATCGTTGGGATTGTCACCGGTGTCAAAAACATTTTGATGCGGGCAAATTTTTGCTGTGATTTCGCAAATTTATTCGCCATGAAAATGTCACCCATAGACTCCAATGGGTGAAAAAAAATGTTGGGGCCCATAGACTTCAATGTATGTTGGCGAGTTTTCTCTGATTTTCAATTCACCCATCCCTAGTGAAAACTCATGGATGAGATCAATTTGAGATGCAATTCAATTCAGAAAATCTAACTGTTTATCATGTGAAAATTCTATTTATTTATTTATTTATATTTATATATATATGTGTGAGTTTTCACATGATAAACCATTAGATAGCGTTTTCTCACTGAATTGAATCTGGCCCATAGTTGTATGTACAAGTACAGTAATTCAGAGGCAAACATTTTTGAAAAGGGGGAAATGTTAAGTTGAAATTAATTTAATGGATTTCATTCAATCAGTATTCATGAATAGGACAGACACCTTTATAAACACTGGGCAAATGTGCACCTGTACAACATAGAGAAAATTACTAGCATGCCCAAAACTTCTCCAAAGATAAATTTGGTGCTTGGTCTGTAGGTCCCCTCCCAAAGAGTCTAGCACTCATATATATCCACACTCTTTTATAGTGAGACGCATGAGGCTATTCAATGGCACCTCCCCAACCATTGACTACACATATAATACTGAAATAGTTTGGTAGTCCTTGATGCTGTTACAGAAGACTGCCTTCCAGATACCAAACACAAACATTTCAAAATCTTTATCACATTTTGTGAATGGCTAAAAAATGGTATACAGGTATGGGATCCATTATCTAGAAATCCATTATTCAGAAGCTCTGAATTACAGAAAGGCCATCTCCCATAGGCTCCATTTTATTCAAATAATCCAAATTTTTAAAAGTTATTTCCTTTTTCTCTGTAATAATAAAACGGTAGCTTGTACTTGATTCTAACTAAGATATAATTAATCCTTATTGGAAGCAAAACCAGCCCATTGTGTTTATTTCATGTTTAAATGATTTTCTAGTAGTAGTAAGGTATGAAGATCCAAATTTTGGAAAGATCCCTTATTCAGAAAACCCCAGATCCTGAGCATTCTATATAACCGGTACCATACAGTACCTGTACAGTGGTTTATGATAGTATGTAAGGAACATATAGGGCTTGAGAAGGTTTTGTGTTGAGAAGGGATAATAAAAGCACTTAGTTAATAGTTTGTGGCTTTCCAAGGCACTGATAAGGTTTTCTATAATTAAACCACTGAATTTCTGAGCAGGTACTTTGATAAAATGCAGTGGCGTCCAGCATAATTCAGCTATGGCAGAGTAGCTGTCTCTTTCCGTTTGACTTCCTTGTCAGCATTACAGTGTCCTCACCATTTTTCTTTGCTTATGTGCAGCAGACAAGATTGCCCTCTCATTAGCATCAGAAAGGGATGATAATGTGTAAAAGAAAATGTCAGTACTCCATTCCCTGCAGTGAAAAGCTGCACAAACACAAATAAAAATGAAATAAGCAAGAAGAAATACTTTTAAAAAATATGGCAAGAATTATTGACCCATCTTTGTGTAACTAATAGTTGACTGCAAAATGTGACGATCAAATCAGTTAGAATGAAATAGATGATTTTTTATTCATAAAGAGCCTTAAAGGGCAGACATCTTGTTCTAAGATATTTTACAAAAATGATGAAAACTACATTCTGTTCACACTTGATATTTGCTGTGATGATAAATGATTTAAGAAAAAGCCACAGTGGTTATTAGAGAGCAGCTTTTACCGTAACACACTTTGAAAAATATGTGCTTCAAATTCTTAGTAAAATAAATGGCACTAGAAACTGCACTGAAACTACCTTTACCTTTAAATACAGTTTTCCATGCAACTGTTTTTTTCTTAAAGCTGTAAAATACTTTTTGCCAAATGATTGTGCTGATAAGTGAACCTTTATATCATTTATGTACAGCTGTCTAATGTGACAAATTTGAGTTTTAGATGTTAGCACAAACAAACTCAAATTGCAGTAAAGACTTGAATTGTAAGGGGTTATTTACTAAACTCCGAATGCAAAAATCAAGAAAAATGTGTGATATTTTTATATATAAAAAAATCACGAATTTTTCAGAATTTATTAAACCCAAAGGATGGAAAAGTTTGAATCTGAAAATCCGGCATCTCAGACCTGTCAAGGTTGCATATAAGTCAATGGGAGAAGTCCCAATGATTTTTTGATGTGCGCTGGGTTTTCGGAGTTTTCAGGTATAAGTTTCAAAAAAATTGTGAAAACTGGATGAAAACGTACGAAAACTTTTGTGAAAATCAGATTTTTCCCAGCAAACCAAATTTTCGGGAAAATGTAATAATAAATGAGCAGAAAAAACCGAGCGGATTTGATTGGAGTTTGTAGCAGAAAATATTGAGATAAATTCGAACTTTCATTAATAACCTCCGTAATGTTCATAAATGGTCAATTGTTAACTAATTACCCAGTGAGGGGATTATGAAATAAATATTTTTAAGTTTTCTACTTTTCTAATAACTCATAGGGGCAAATTCACTAAGCTTCGTAGTTGTGCCAGCGTCCGATTCGCCACACTTCGCCAGGCGTATTTTCGCCAGCGCTACGCAAATTCACTAAAATCCGAAGTTGCGCTCAGGGGAAGCGTAAGGTTGCGAAGTTGCGCTAGCGTTAATTCGCCAAGCAAAGCGAAGTTACACTAGCGATGCTTAATTTGCATACAGCGCCAAATTGAAGTTACAATGGAGGTTTATGTAGCAGAACTACACAAGCCTGGGAAACCTTCAAAACAGCAAATAATTTTTTTATTTTGCCCTACACATGTGCCCACTGTATAGTTAAGGTGTCATGAGTTAGGAAATGTAGGGTGGAAGGAGGGTAGCCCCAAAAAAATTTTTGATCTTTTTCAGCCTATCACCCATAAAAAAAGAAAAAACGCCAGCGTTTTTTGGGACTTAGAAAAAATTTGAACTTTTTTTGAAGCAATCCCTATCTACTCTATTTCACTTCGCCTGGTCTTAGGTGGGCGAAGGAAGTCTGGCGTTAAAGGTAGCGTTCAGAATAATTTGCGCATCAGTGAATTTTGCGTAGTTACGTCCGTTGCGCAAATTCGCCAGGCGTAAGGGTGCGAAGTAACACTAGCGAATTTACGCCAGCGTCCGTGAATTGGCGAATTAACGAAAATGCGCTACGCTAGCAAATTAACGCTAGCGTTAGGCGCTTCGTCGTTTAGTGAATTTGCCCCATAGTATCCAATCAGCTGGAAGCATTTACTGGACAGACAATTGGTTAAAATAGATTACATGATGTGTAAGTGTAAGGGGCAAATTCACCAAGGGTCGAATATCGAGGGTTAATTAACCCTCGATATTCGACTGGGAAGTAAAATTTTAGCGCATTTTAGCGCAAATCAAACGATTAAATCCTTCGAATCAAATTGATTCGAAGGATTTTAATCCAACGATCGAAGGATTATCCTTCGACCAAAAAAAGTTAGGCAAGCCTATGGGGACCTTCCCCATAGGCTAACAGTGGGTTCGATAGGTTTTAGATGGCGAACTAGGGAGTCGAAGTATATTTCTTAAAGAGACAGTACCTCGACTATCGAATGGTCGAATAGTCGAATGATTTTTAGTTCGAATCCTTCGAGACGAAGTCGAAGGTCGAAGTAGCCCATTCGATGGTCGAAGTAGCCCAAAAAACACTTCGAAATTCGAAGTTTTTTTACTTCGAATCCTTCACTCGAGCTTGGTGAATTGGCCCCTTTATGTAAGACTTTTTCATTACCCTGATGTACAGCATTTTTTAGAAACTATGACAAACAACAGCACCTTAAAGATTAAGGGAAGCTCTTTGCTGGTATTTTCAAAAATAATCTTCTGAATCTTTGGTTAATAAAGAATTTAGACCTACTGGAGCATTTTGGTAATTGCAATAAGAAAATTGTCAGCTTGGTGATTTTGTTTCAGGGTCCTAAATTGATGCAATTCAACAAACAAATTCTGTGTATCCCTGTACTGCAATTTGAGCTGTTGTTTACTCACATCAATAAGTATAGCTAGTCTTGTGCAATACCCAAAGCTCCATCTGTATAAGAAAAGATCAGCATCTTTCTCCAACAATAGTGTCATTTTTGCTTGTTGCCCTGTTATAATGTAATAGTTAATATATACATGAAATACCCTTAGATAACATCTGTGAGATTTTATTTGTCATTAAATACATGCTGAAGTGGTAAAGATGAGGTCAACCATTCACTTTCTAAAACAAATAAATATGAGCTTTTATTACAACAAGGAAAGGCATATGTGCCTCCTATGACTGTGTCTGCCATTAGTATTTTCTTTAGAAACTATTATTTCACAGATATTAATTGCTATTGCCCTGTTGTCTTTTTCTGTTATCCTGAGTTATGTGCTGCCTAGGGCTGCACTTTGCATGTAGTCTAGAATCACCGAACTATATCAGTTTATATAGAAATCTGCATGTTTTAAAAACACAGCTGCAGGCACCAATTGTTTGTAAATTAATTTCCATTACAGGAATATATATATATATATATATATATATATATATATATATATATATATATATATATATATATAAAACGATACCCAGTGCATTGATAAAATCCAAGGGCATGCTATCCAAGGGGGTATGGACAAATTCCAGCACAGGTCAGGACAAGAAGCACACAGACCAAAGTGCTCATTTACGACCTGTAAGCGCAGGTTCAGTTGTCCAAAATATGCCAAAATGGTTGCGTGAAAAAAATGCCATAGGATGTAAAGGATCTTCTTGAACTTTTGTGTAGTTGTACTCAGCACTACTGCCTGCACCCCCTCCATTTCCAAGATTTCAAATTGAGTGCAAGTATACATTTTATGTGGTGGTAGCTCCAGGCTTTATATACTATAGGTGGAACTGAATGTATGTTGTTACATACAAAACCAATAAAATGTTATTTTTGGGAAAAATTAGGTACTGTACCTGTATCGAGTGCCTCTCCTGTATATATTGTTTGCACAGACAGTCTTCTAGTATTACATGGTGTCAATGTCTGACTTTCATCCTTTTCCACAAACACTGAACAATGTAATACATCACTGCAGACTTTCATGTAAATGATCAATCTGATCTAATCAGAAGGCAATGAGAGCCAACAAAGATATTCACAAAGACAATGGATGATCAGAGTGTGCCAAGAACAATGGCAAAGAGGGACATCCTTTCATTGAATGTATGTGAAGTTCTTGATTCTGACACATTGCTACGATGGAAGAAAATGTCAATTCAATGCAGCATTCAGCAGCTGCCATGGCAAAGTAAATTAGTTTTTCTTACTCTGGGAGTTTATTGAAAATAGAAGGCACAGTTATAATAAACCACATGTTCAGATGAAAGAGATGAATACAGCAATTTGTAAAATGTGTTTACTGATATGAGCAGAACATTGATGTGAAATGAGAAGTGTTACTAGATAAATGACCAATTTTTTTCAGGGAGTTTTATGATGAGTCCTAATTAGGGAAGTCGGGGTTTTGATGTAAAACAAATGTGGAAAGATGCTCCAATCCACTTCACTTCACTCAGGCTTTAATTGGCTGTGCAACATATGAAGTTCTACACAATCTATAATTTAAATGTTCTACCCTACAAAGTAATTTATCCATAAAAGGAAAATAAAACAGTTTTGTTTTACTTCTGCCTTATGCGATGTTTGGTGCTTTTGTAATAAAGCAATTTTGCATCTGAAGGGATATGTTTATTTTAGATACTCGCTTTAAGCAAAATGTGTTTCTGTACAATTTATGAATTTGTTAAACTTCTGTATATTCTGGTCCATGTTATTACACTGCAGGGTAAAGTGAAATCAAATCCATAAATGAATTCATTTACAGTCTTTCTAGAGTACACCTTCCTTTGTTATTTTTCAAAGTGGATTTGTATTCTAAAGAAACATACATTTCAGAGATCATTAATTGTCTGGTTTTGTAATGAATTAGTAATTGGGATGTTTATTTTTCCATTCATTTTTATTTGTTCACTAAGAGCATTGAAGATATTATGCAGATTACAGTTAAAATGTCATATCAAAGAGAGAAAAAAAGAGAATAATTTAAAAAGCATAAAGAAGACAATCAGATGGGAATTTTTAGCAAATGTCAATACATCAGAGCCTGGACCTGCTGAACTTAAGTGCCAGCAAACTGGCATTGACACATGCAAGTTTATGTATTTGGGTAAAAATAACATGAATGCCAGTTAAACACTTAAAGGAACGGTAACAATAAAAGAGAAGTTAATGAAAATATAATGCAGTTTTGCCCTGCATTGGTAAAACTGGTGTGTTTGCTTCAGAAACACTATTATTGTTTATATAAATAAGCTGCTGTGTAGTAATGGGGGCAGCTATTCAAAGGAGAAAAGGTTCAGGGTACACAGCTGTAGCAGATAAGCTCTGTAGAACATAACAGTGTTATCTGTTATCCACTATTTAACCTGTGCCATATAGGTTTTTTTTTTCAATTGCCGCAAATGCTACACAGCCGCTTGTTTATATGAACTATAGTAGTGTTGCTGAATCAAACAGATCAGTTTTACCAGTACAGGGCAACATTGCATGATATTTTTATTACTTTTCATTTCATTATTCTGTAAGGATACTAATGCAAAAAAAAACCTTGAACTGTAAGCTCCTTTGGGGCAGGGAATGATATGCATGCTGTACAATCTCTGCAAAGTACAGTGTAAATGTGCTGGCACTACATAAATAACAGATAATAATGGTAAATTGCATGTGGAATTGCACTTTAAACACTGCACTTAAGGTCATAAAAGAGCTCTTAAACGTAATTGTGTTGGGGGTTAACCAGGGCCGGATTTACATAGTGGGCACCCCTAGGCCCACTGCCGTTTGACACCCCGTCCCCTCCCTTTATTAGTGCAAATTTTCATCATCTGGACTGGAGCAATGGGGATTGGCGCAACGGAAATGTAAAAACCGATTGTATCTCCAGCGCATCCCCAGTGTTTTTGAACCAATGTGGGTGTGGTTGGGCAGCATGCTGCCCCCCTAAAATCCTGCCACCCTAGGCCCGGGCCTAGGTGGCCTTTACACAAATCCGGGCCTGGGGTTAACAGTAACTCTAGGCAGTGACAATCATTGATTACTAAAGTTAAGGAAAAAAAGCAATAAACAGAATTATGCCCCTCTATAGAACCCCGGTAAGGCATCAACTTGAGTAGTGTCGTTTTGGACCCCAGTTATTAATATGGATATTAATGAGTAAGAAAAAGAAGAAAGACGTGAAATTTAAATGATACAGAAAAACGATCAAAGTTGGTGTGGAAAAGGTGTACAAATATGATAGGTGTTCAAATTCTTCTTTAGACTTGAGAACTTAATTCAAACTTAAAGAAATATATACTTTGCAGGGGTACTCTTTCAGTTAAATATTGTCTTTTTTTGCAGAAGCAAACACTCATTATTATAAATATAGTACTCCTATAATAGTCCAGCTAGTAATACTAGTATTATGGTGATGTAATGCTTAAATCTGTAAAATAGGTTTTTAGAAAATATGCATGATTCATTTAATGGACAAGCACATACACTGGTTGTGCCAATATGTAAGGCACCATTACAACCAACTTTAATGGCAAATCTATAACCCCAATCTCGTCACACAATCACTGGCTGGGGTAACTTCTGCAGAGTTCATAGCCACCACTCTACCCAGAAATCCTTAGTTCTGTACACATGTAACTGTACAGTGTGATACAGAAATAAAATGCCAGCTTTTTGCATTTTTTATAAAGAAGAGGAACTCTACCTTGACGTCTTGGAGCCTTAGGGGCCTATTTAAGTTTGCTCAAGCAAACTTAAATAGGCCCTGTCGAAGTTAAATCCTTCGACTTCGAATATCGAAGTCGAAGGATTTAGCGCTATTCGTTCGATCGATTAAATCCTTCAAATCGTTCGATTCCATGGATCGAACGATTTTTGTTCAACCAAAAAAAGATAGCTAAGCCTATGGGGACCTTCCCCATAGGCTAACATTGATTTCGGTAGCTTTTAGGTGGAGAACTAGGGGGTCGAAGAGACAGTCGAGACCATCGAATGGTCGAATATTCAAACTATTTTTAGTTTGAATCGTTCGATTCGAAGTCAAAGTCGTAGTCGAAGGTCGAAGTAGCCAATTCAATGTTCGAAGTAGCCAAAAAAACATTCGAAATTCGAAGTTTTTTTTATTCTATTCCTTCACTCGAGCAAAGTAAATGGGCCCCTAAATGTGTAGCCTTACACAGCATATGTTTTTAGCTGGGATCAGTGACCCCCGTTTGAAAGCTGGAAAGAGTCAGAAGAAGAAGGCAAATATTCCGAAAAACTATAAAAAAAGAAACAATAAACGCCAATTGAAATATTGCTTAGAAATATCCATTCTATAGCATACTAAAACTTAACTTAAAGGTGAACCACCCCTTTAGTTCTTTTACATTTTGTTCCTAAGCAAATAAATTGAGAACCATTATAATTTAATAGTCATAACTTTTTGCCCTCCTATTTGTGGCTGTAAGTTACCCACCTACATAGTTTGTAAGTGTTATAGGCAAGGAACCTGATATATTTATTTATTGCAATGTTTGACCTCCCTGTTTGAATTGTTCTGTGTTTTAAGTTTACATGCAATATTTTTTTATGCTGCGAAAATATTATCCCAATCTATGGGTCAAATGAACTATTGTTTGAGCCTCCTCCATTCTTGATAATTCAATTATAAGAACCACAAATAAGCTAAAACCTGATGTTTTTTCCCGAAACCTGCTCACTGAAAATGTGTTTGTTTTAAAAATCTTGTCAGCAGCAAGCTGAAGTAATTAATTATAAACATATCAGTTAGGGAAAGCACCTGTGGTTTCTATAACCGATTGCTTGAACCCAGAGGCACCAGCAATAGTAAACCTGGCCCTATGTATTGAAGCAATGATTAGTAAAATTAGTTTTTTTTAATAACTCATATACTGTATCTTGCTTGCCCTAGCTGTGCACCATTCAGTATCAAAAGTTGGAAATTATAGATTTGTCCAGTACTCTATACATTTCTGTTGTTTCTGCTGTTAAGAAATGTAATGTAAGTAATCTAAAACAAGAGTTCATTTTTTAAAGAAAATATATGAGTATTTATACTCAAAATTCATTTAGTTACGCGTAGGGGCAGATTTATCGTTGGTAGAATTTCAAGTTCATGGTAGTTATTTAAAACTCCCATAAACTCCCATGAATTGCAATTTATTAAAAAAAATTGAGTTTGGCAAACTCGGGTGAATAGTATCTACCTGAAAATTCTAATCAAATTTGAATAGAATTTGATTCAAGTTTTTTCTCAGAAAAAAACTTGAATGTCAGAAAAGCTGCAAACAACTCCAAATTGATCCCAGGATGTCTTCCAGAGGCTAAAACAGCAATTTGGCAGGTTTAAGATGGAGAATAGTCAAACTTAAATTCTTAAAGGGCCAGTGTATGACAAATTTAGAAAAACTAATTAAAGATTTTTTTTAAAAAAACTCTAATCAAATTGTAATAATTCCCTAGTCAAATTTGACCATAAAAAAAATTGAAAATGGGAAAATTCATATTTTCACTTTGAACCTTGATAAATCTGCCCTTGAAAGTTAACTGCATATAAAGCAGGTAAGTGGTGTTTTTTAACCTAACCAAAAAAAAACACCATGATAAAACCAGGGGATAAGTATAGGGAATGCAGGTAACACAACCACCTTTGGGTTCCAGCACCCAAGATACCCAATAACCCAAAAAAATGAGGTACATGTTTTTGACATTTTTTTTAGACCACCAAAATAAAGCCTCACTTTAAATGGCAGTTTTTCCTTCCAAGTTAAATGACACTTTTCTTAGTAAAGCTGTTATTGAGACATGTATTCTAGTGGAAATTGCTATGCTATTTGTGATAGTTATGTGAACAATTTCAGTGAATTGATAACTGAAGATAAAAGACTAATAGAGAACAAAGAAATGCTTCAAATTTCATTCATTTCATGATACAATATTTTACTCAATTGACTTAAACCATTGGAATGTAACAATATAAAGAAAAATGTGCAGCCGCTCACAAAATGCAATGTACATCTATGGCAGCTTGTAAATGACTGTAATTTACTTCTGCCTATAGTTAGAAATTGATGGCAAATAAATTGCAATGCTAACAGAAAAGCTGATAGTTTTGATTAGAATTACCTATGTTTCTTTTTCATTGAAATAAAAGGAAAATGAAAATAATTGAAAGCATTTCAATAAACTCTCTGCAAGGTTTATGGAGATACATATAAACTGTAGTATACAGTATTTTCTGTAGAAGTTCAAAAGGAGATAAAACACAATGGAGAATACATTAGGTTATACCTAATAGCAACACAGGGAGTTTTATTTGACTGATATTACTGAAAGTAAATATAAGTACTGATAAAATAAAGTCCACCTCTTTGTTTACTGTTTAATGAACTGCAAAAATTGTGCAATTGTGCAAACCAACAATGGAGTATTATGCATTATGAACATGCAGAATGTTTAATTGTTTGCCTTTTCTTTGTAATGTAAGGTAGGGAAGTACCTTGTACATGGTATAAATCCACTTAGGGGCAAATTTATCAAAGGTCGAGGTGAATTTTCGAATGAAAAAAAATTAGAATTTTGAGCTATTTCTTGCGTACCTCGACTAGGGAATAGTCCAAATTTGATTCGAATTTGAAAAAAAAAAATGTGAATATCGAAATTTATCATGTACTGACTTCGACCATTCGCCATCTAAAACTTGCCAAATTGGTGTTTTAGCGTATGGAGGACCTCCTAGAAACTATTTGGAGTCAATTGGTGGACTTTGAAAAATCAAAGTTTTTTTGGGAAAAACTTTGAATCGAATTCGATCATGCTATTCCTTTGAGTGCTGTTCTTAGATCTACCAGGCAGCTGTTAACTTGTGTTAGGGAGCTGTTATCTGGTTACCTTCCCATTGTTCTTTTGTTTGGCTGCTGGGGGGAGAAAGGGAGGGGGTGATATCAATCCAACTTGCAGTACAGCAGTAAAGAGTGATTGAAGTTTATCAGAGCACAAGTCACATGACTTGGGGCAGCTGCGAAATTGACAAAATGTCTAGCCCCATGTCAGATTTCAAAATTGAATATAAAAAAATCTGTTTGCTCTTTTGAGAAATGGATTTCAGTGCAGAATTCTGCTGGAGCAGCACTATTAACGGATTCATTTTGGAAAAAATGTTTTTTCCCATGACAGTATCCCTTTAACACATGTAATCGTCTCAAAATAACATCTGACGTAGCTGTGTGATGTATTCGCAGGTTAGTAAATGTGTCTTACTGTACATTAAACTATGTGCTTACTACAAGTCAGACCTACAACTTGTGTGTTGCATGTTGCGTAGTTTTCAAGGGATGCATTTGTCAAATTAAACATTTAAGTCGGACTAATTTTCAATTCGAATTCAAATTTTCTCAGAAAAAAATTTGAATGTCAGGAAGGCTACAAACATCTCCAAATTGGTCACTGGACCCCTCCCATTGACCTTTACATCAATTTGGCAGGTTTTAGGTGGCGAACAGTCTATTTCGAATTTTTAAAGGGCCAGATTATGATAAATCTCAAAAATTTAATTAAAATTTTTTTAAAAAAATGAATCCAGTTTGCATAATTTCCTAGTCGAATTTGACAGTTTTGACCATAATTTTTTTTTAGAAAATTCTAATTTTCAATTTATCCCTTAATAAATCTGCCCCATAATGTATCAGCCTGTACGACTGGCACGACTGACAGAATTCCACAACTTCACAGCTCTCACTGTAAAAAAACCCTTACAAATATTAAGCTGGAACCTCCTTTCTGCTAATCGGGTGCCCTCTTTTCAGCTGGAAGGACCTAACGGTAAATAGGCATTAGAGAGTATATTGTACAATCCCCTTATATATTTATACATACTGTAGCTATCATATACCCCCTTAAGCGCCTCTTCTCTAGAGTTAACAACCCCAACTTGGCCAGTCTTTCCTCATGGCTAAGATTTTCCATACCTTTAACCAGCTCAGTTGCCCCTCTTTGGACCCTCTTTGGCCACGCTCCTCAAACGTAAAAACTGATCAGGATTTACTCCACCAACACACTGTTGGGAATTTCCTGTGAAACTCATAATAGTGCTTAATGGTAACCCAACCACACACTCTTCCCTGGAAGAGACTAAAAAAAACACTGGCGAGATGGAACATAATGACACAACCCACCAAACAGCAGCTCATCCCAAGAAATTCTCCACAATCTACTTCCCTCAAGGTAACCAAAATGTGGAATACTATTCCAGATGGCTGAAAAGCATCCAGTGGAATGGTCCTGTCACTTGAACAATTTAATTTGCAAAACCATAAACTTAAAGACAGCTCCCTTTGAGATTCATCATTCCAAATGAACAGATACTAATTCTGAAAGAACCCTGAGGATATCACTGTCCTTTTACCTCATCTAAGCTACCCCCCTGATTCCAACATGACATACTGTACCAAGGAGGTGATTTTTTTGTGGTTCCTCACATGGAAATCACATGTTACCACCATTAGTTGTGCAATCATTATTATGCTTACTATTTGTATCCAAGTTTCAGGTTCTGATTAGCTTATTCTCAGCTATAATGTAATTTTTCAAAAGATTTTTCTACCACATCTATTTAAAGCCAAATACTTGGCAATGTTATCCTGATAAAACCACATGCCAACCATAAAGTTAATTAGCTACACTGATAATTAATAGTCTGCAGAGTTAACGATCTAAAATGATTAGAATCATAACCCAGGAAGCAGGTAGAGGTTTCTTCTCTTTGACATGAAAGGAAAGAAATTACTAAAACATTTTAATATTTATTTTTCATTTTGATGTGAATTCACTAGGGGTTATTTTGTATCTGTAGGGCAGGGTTCAAAATAAAATATAAATAGGCTGACTGTCTTTTGCAGTTCTGTTAAAATGTGATCTGGGCAGAAAGGACGGATGGAGACATCTTCTCTCCCACCCTCTACTGTTCCTTAACTTACAGGGCTCAGAGACCAGTACTTACCACTTGTCCCAGGATGTAAGGACAGTAATGCCTGTTCTTTTACTAAACAATTTTGTTACTAAAATAATATTTTGAAAGAATATAATAAATTAGGCAGCTGACCATTAATTAACCTGGACTTTTAACCTGTTGTTTACTATTACTGCCCTTTGAAAAATATCTTCATCCTGCTTGATCTGTCTTGTCTTGTGCATAATTTCATATACAGTATATACTATATACTCTTATATAGTGTGTGTATATATATATTTTCTTTTTTTTTTTTTAAACAAAACCTGTATTATTTGTCCATATATTGCAATTAGTAATGGGCGAATTTATTCGCCAGGCGCGAATTTGCGGCGAATTTGCCAAAAACGGGCGCCAGCGACAAAAACGAGACGCCGGCGCCGTTTCGCAAATTTTTCGGCGTTTCACGAATTTCCCGAATTTTCCCGCAAATCGCCCATCACTAATTGCAATATATTTAAGCTGGCCAGCTACGTCAAAGTCATCCCATATCTGGCCAGTCCTACGCTCAATTTTCATCTGATTCATTAAGAATTCTATTGCTTCATTATACAGACGGACTAAGTTTTACATGCAACTAACTTGCTGCTTTCAAAGTAAAACTCCCAAACTTGGCTGCTCTTTTATTAGACACCAGTGGGATCACCTGACTATAGCTGGGAAGGGTGGGAGCTACAACATGGAGCTGGTCACTGCTCCTGTATAACTATAACAAACAAGGGAAAGTTGTGCTCACCACTAATTTTTAAAACCATTAGGCGGGGGTACATTGAGCTCCAGTATGAGAACTGGACCAGTAGAATGGATTGTTCTTCCAACGCTATAGCTTCTAGGACCATACAGCAAAATCCTTTAAACAGAAAAAACATTCTCTGTTTAGTAACATCTCCCTTGCAGCTTTCATCTCCTTTTGGGGAGAAATTAAAGGCAAAATTCACCTTTTTATACATTTCATGCTACTACAATGTACTGTATATATATAAATATTACATTATTATTTGTAATGAGTTTTCAGGTGCAGGATATATACCTCATGGAAAGTAACCAATATTTATGTCCTAACATTAAAACAGGTATGCACCAGTGGACCTCTTAATGTTTTTGACTTCTAGTACACAGAACAAATACTTACTTGTCAAACAGTCCTAAAAACAGAAAACATTTTTTGCACTTTATCCACTTACTTTATTTCACTTCAGAGGCAGAAAATATTATTCCAAACCTTCACTACCCATTACATTCTTGAAAATGATGAATGTTCCTTTCTAAGGTAAATCTATCATTGGTCACTGGAGGTAGAAAATGTCAAGGAAAAGTTATGACTAGTTGCCTTTATATCTTGTGACATTATACATAAAAGTAATTGAAGTACAGCAAATGCCAATGTTTTGTTGTCTTGCTGTCTATTTATTTCAGAAATCCAGCAAGATTGATTCAGATACAGCATGATCACTCCTTCTAATAATGTATCAATAACAATGAAATTGACTTTCTATATTGGGCATGCCATATTTTCTTGTTTCAAGTATTTTTTTTCTCCAATATACTGTTGCAGAGTCAAGGTAAAAGAATTATTTTGGTATTTATAAGACAGTTGATCGATTACACTGAGCTGCATACATTTAATAATAATTGATACTATGATTACAGATATATTGGGGGCACATTTACTAAGGGTTGAATATCGAGGGTTAATAAACCCTCGTAATCGACCCTCAAAGTAAAATCCTTCGAATACGAATATCGAATTGGAAGGATTTTGTGCAAATCCTACGATCGAAGTAAAAATCGAACGATGAAATCCTTCAAATCGAAAGATTCAAGGATTTTAATCGATCGGTTTTTCTTCGATCAAAAAAAGCTTAGAAAACTGATGCAGAAGGTCCCCATAGACTTGCATTGTACCTCGGTAGGTTTAAACTGCCGAAGTATGTAGTCAACGTTTTTTTTAAAGAGACAGTACTTCGACTATCGAATGGTCGAATAGTCGAACGATTTTTACTTCGAATCGTTCGAATCGAAGTTGAAGTTCGTAGCCTATTCGATGGTCGAAGTTTTTTTACTTCGAATCCTTCACTCGAGCTTAATAAATGTGACCCTTAATGTGGAGAACAGTTATTTCAAGAAACACTATTTCAGGACAATCCCAATTATGCTCCAATTCCTGTTTATTTTGCCTATATAACATTCAAATCGAAAGATTCAAGGATTTTAATCGATCGATTTTTCTTCGATCAAAAAAAGCTTAGAAAACTGATGCGGAAGGTCCCCATAGACTTGCATTGTACCTCGGTAGGTTTAAACTGCCGAAGTATGTAGTCAACATTTTTTTTAAAGAGACAGTACTTCGACTATCGAATGGTCGAATAGTCGAACGATTTTTACTTCGAATCGTTCGAATCGAAGTTGAAGTTCGTAGCCTATTCGATGGTCGAAGTTTTTTTACTTCGAATCCTTCACTCGAGCTTAATAAATGTGCCCCTTAATGTGGAGAACAGTTATTTCAAGAAACACTATTTCAGGACAATCCCAATTATGCTCCAATTCCTGTTTATTTTGCCTATATAACATTAATAGATGCCCACTAATTGACTCAATGATATCTTGTGGTCATAAAGCTATTTTTTATGTATTGTAGATTATATGCATTGTACTCAGCTGTGTAATGTATGGACATGTACTGGGCCATTTTTGACAGCTGGACAGGATCAATTAATTCTGTTTCCTAAGCAGAGGCATAACTACAGAGTAGGCAGACCCTGCGGATGTATGTCTGGAGTTTACAGGGCCTAGTATGGTCCTAATTTATAATATATATATAGAGAGAGAGAGAGAGAGAGAGAGAGAGAGAGAGAGAGAGAATATATATATATATATATATATATTTTGGGACTCTAAATTAATTAGCTATGGGGCCAAGTAACTAGTTAAAAGGAAAGAGGGCCACTTCTAGAAATGTTTCTACATAGCAACTGCACAGCACCAGCAGCTGCACCAAGAATCAATTCAACCACACCTTAAATGTACTGGTAATGTGGAGCTTATAGTTAGCTATACTTAGTAGGGTACAACATTTAGATGGCTTGTGCATGTACCCCAAAGATGCACTCCTGTTAAACATAAATAACCAGAATCTTCTTTTATCTGTATTTTTTAAAGGAAAAGTACAATTTACTGATTAGAAATATATCTTTTTATGGAAATCCAGCACTCTATTACAAATACATGTGGAATAGTAAATACATACTGGCCATACAAGTGTACATTCCTACAGGATTTATAAAATAAAAAGAAACAATAGGGATCTCATGACTAGGGCAGTGTCAAGTAGGCATAACCAGTTAAATGCCACTAAATAACAAATAAGAGAGAGACAGTTTTTGTGCTTGATAAAGCTCACTGCTTTAATTAACAATTAGTAACAATTTTATAGTATAAACATAAAAGTAACCTAAAAAAGTTTTAAGTTTAGTTTACAACAACCAAACAATAACAAAAAAAAAAACCCAAATGAATGCTTGCAAGAAATACCACCGACACATGTCTTTTTTTGAGCTACCTGTCATGTCAGCCGTCCAACTCCAATGAGCAATTTAAGATAGGTAACTGATTCACCACCTGTGCTCACAGATGGGGCCGGTTCCCACAGAGCACATAATGCATCCCATTTGGTTATACAGCCTTAATAAATTCTTGCTTAAAGGGGCTCTGTCCCAAAAATTTCAATTTAATATAAATCTTGCTGAAATAAGAAATGTTCTAAATATAATCAATTAAAAATTCTGTACCATTTATGAAATAATCAAGTTACTCTTCACCCTTTCCATCTGAGCAACCTGTCTCTCTTCATTCTGTCTTCATGCAGTAGGGGGAGCCAGTTTTTATACATCTTATACATCCTTTGGGGGGCTGCACACTTAACCTAGGTACCCACTCTTTAAAAATCACCAGCTGCTATGGAAATCCTGTTTCACTGTGTGCAGGGTGTTTGCCAGAGTCTGTTATTTTGTTACCTTTTGTTTTTGCTGGAGTTGGTTATTTGATTTTTTTTGGTTATTTGATTTTTAGAATTTTTAATTTATTGTATTTAGAGAGTGTTTTATTTCAGTGAGATGAAGCTTGTATTAAACATGAATAAACATGCATGACATTTAAAGGTCTATAATACACTGGCTCTGTATTAAATGGATAGTGCCACTTTCTGTTTTTATCAGGAACACTTTTAAAAAATGCCCTAGCCTGTCAGGATTTCACCTTGCACCCTCAAGCACAGTAACATAGTAAGTTAGGTAGAAAAAAAGACACATCTCCATCAAGTGCAACCTTTGAACTCTGATGTATCAGCCTCTATAACTGATTCAGGGAGTGAATTCCACATCTTCACAGCTCACTGTAAAAAACCCCTTCTGAATATCTAGGCCTCTTTTCTTCTAAACGGAATGGGTGACGGAATGGGTGACCTTGTGTCAACTGGAAAGACCTACTGGTAAATAAAGATTATTATATGATCCCCTTATATATTTTACATATCACCCCTTAAGCGCCTCTTCTCCAGCGTGAACATCACCAATTTGGCCAGTCTTTCCTCATAGCTAAGATTTTCAATACCTTTTACCAGCTTAGTTGCCCTTCTCTGTACCCTCTCTAATACAATAATGTCCTGTTTCAGTAAAAGAGACCAAAACTGTACGGCATATTCTAAACGGGGCCTTACCAGTGTTCAATTAAGTGTAAGAATGACCCCCTCCTCCCTTGAATCTATGGGGCAGATTCACTAACGGACAAATTTTCGCCAGCATCAGCTTTGCACCCCTCTCACCACTTTGCCAAGTGCAAATGCGCTACAAATACGCTAATTCACTAAAAAGTTTTTCTCTAGCATTACTTTGGCTGTGAGAGCATTTGAAAATGCGCTATTGTTCATTTGTGCCTACCAAAAATTTGTTAGTGATCTTGCGTTGTATGGAGGTCTTTATTATAAATGTTGGTGCAAATGCTTGAAGTTACCACTTTTTATTACACATGTCTAGGAAACCTTAATAAAGACAAGAGAGTTAATATAATGCCCTACACATGAGCCCACTGTAAAATTAATGTTCCATATAGTATAAAATATGTGGAGACCTGTTACCCAAAAAAAGTCCAGGTTATGACTTTTGCAGCCAATCCCACTTTAAAAAAGGAAAAGTTGCCAGCGTTTTTTGAACTTTAATGTATTTTCGGCACACGAGATATGATGTAAATGACAGAAGATTGAGAAAGATCTAGCTTCTTTTTAGCACAACGCCTGTTCTGAGGTGGCAAAGTCAACTCTGGCGAAAGAGGTAATGTTCAGTAAAATCCGCACTTTAGTGAATATGACTATGAAGATTTTCATTCATCCAGGTCATGGTATATCTAGTATAGGTCAATCTAAAAACAACTGGACTTGCTGAGTAATCAATGAAGACATTTCACTACTCATCCGAGCAGCTTCTTCAGTTCAACTGACTGGTGTGGGAAGTTTTTGGCATATAAACTCTTCCACTAATCCATTTACAATGGCACATTGTAACTCTTCAAAGAGGTGACATCTGAAGAAACTCACAGAGGTGTTGATTCTGTGTAGTTGTGATAGGATTATCCAATGTGTCATGCAACTCCTAGATACAGGTGTTACTTGTGAGAGTTGTATGAATGGATATGTGGTGTTCTGAATCCGCCGGGGTACAGATGTTAGAACAGCATTGTATGTAGCAGACAGGTGGTGTCGAAGGCCCCCGCCTCTGTTCAGAGATGGTCTCTCCACCTTGATAGGAATCGCCTCTTTCACGCCTCGTTCAAACCAGCGGTCTTCTTTATCCAAGATTTGGACCTTGCTATCTTCAAAGGAGTGCAGTTGTTTTGTCTCCCCAATGTATAGATCTATGCACTCCTCGCTATACTGTACTCCTTATACCACATTGCTTTGTTTTTCTTTTGGTGTTTGATCCTTTGGGTGTACCAGTTTTTGTCTCAGTGGGTCTATAGCATACACCTACAATTAATTTGCTGGACTCTTTACAATTAGTGAAGAACTTCACCCATAAGACTTCTGCCCTCTCATTTCCTAACATCACCTTACAACAATTCCTGTCACAGCAGAGGCTGAAGCTGCCACGTAGGTCTGTAATAACTGTCTGCAGGGATGCAGGGGGTACTGTATTGTGATTGTGTCCTAATCCTGATTAATGTGAAAAAGTCATGATCACTTTATGAGGGTGATGCAGAGGCTGACTTCATCCTTTAGGGGTATTCCACAAAAATGTATGGTTAATGAGTGAAACAGTGCACTACACTAAGGAACTCTGTAGTTAGTGTCTGTTTTAGCCTAGGAAACATTTTAAGCTCAGTGGGAGAGCTTCAGCAGTAGAGGGAATGTATGGAAATGGAAATTTCTGGAGCAAAATGTGATTTTCTTCCTGCTCTTTTGTAAATAAATGTGGGGAGGTTGTTTTAATCCATTCATGTCGCTACTCCTGGATTCATATTCGCTGTTTTTTTTTAAATTTTCCTTTCACCTATGAGCCCCAGTAAGGGAAGGGTCTGCAGTTGGGGCCCAGTCAGTAGCTGTCCTGGTTATGCTTTAAAACACAGTGGGTGAGCTTCAGCATATTGGGTATTCCATTTGTTAGTATAACAAAGGGTATGAGCCAGCTATTGAGACCAACCTCTGAATTAACCATGACCCACTGGATAAAGCTGCCTCCTTAACTAAGATATTCGATTTTAATGTTTTTTAAAGCAGCCATCAATCTACAAAATTAATAAAGATTGTCTTATATGTTTTCTGGTAAATGATGTGGCTCATTTAAAAGAAAAATATGGTACTCCAGCCACTCAATCATAATATATATCCAAAATATAGTATACTTACTAATAAATACATAGTAGGGGCTGTTTATAAATATGTATTCATCAATAAATAAATGTTGTTTCTGTAGTATAGTACTTCAACCACTCAATCATTATATACCCAAAGTATAGTATACTTACTAATAAATAAATACATATTAGGGGCTGTTTATTGATATATATTTATTAATACAAACATGTTATTTTTTCTATATGTAATTATTGTGAGGATGAAGTTTTACCTTATTTGTTATACTTTATCTTTTATTATGAGATTTGTTTGAAGACCAGCAGACGATCTTATAGATTCCACACAACAAATTAATGTCATGTAGACAACACTGCCTCATGTTGTCACCATACTTTATGGGTTTCAATCACCTACAGAGACATTGGTGCAAATTTACTAAAGGGCGAAGTGACTAACGCTGGAGAAAATTCACCAGTGTGATGTCATTTTGGAACTTTGCCGATATACTAACAAACACAGGCGTAACCTTACTAGCGAAAGAGACTGACGCTCATTCGTACTCAATCGTCAGACAAAGTTTCGCTCTGGTGAAGGGATGTAACCGCGCAAATTCACTTAGATGCGGATTTTATTGAACGCTATATCTTGCGCCAGACTTGCCTTCGCCACTTCAGACCAGGCGAAGTGTAATAGAGTAGATAGGACTTCCTCAAAATTTAGTTGAAAGTTTTTCTAAGCCCCAAAAAATGCTGGTGTCTTTGCTTTTTTCAGAGTGATAGGCTGCAAAAGAGCGTACATTTTTTTTGGGGTAACCGGCTTACCCCCTACATTTCCTAACATATGGCACATAAACTATACACTGGGCTCATGTGTAGGGCATTTTAACAACTCTATTTTATTTTATTAAGCTTCCCTGGGCTTGTGTAATGTAATGTATTTGCTGCAACATATAGGTCCATTCAACTTCACTCTGCTTCCCGAATTTTCACTCTGCTTGCCGAATTAACGCTAGTGCAACTTCGTCAGTGTTCGGCGCCTTGGACGCAACTTCACATGTTAGTAAATTAGCGTTGTCTGAGCGAATTTTCGCCTGGCGAAGTGTTGCGCTGCCTGTGAAGCCGCCGCTAGCCAATTTTCTCCACTTAGTAAATTTGCCCCTTTGTAAATACAGGTATAGGATCCATTATCTGGAAACCCGATATCCAGAAAGCTCCGAATTACGGAATGGCTGTCTCCCATAGACTCCATTTTATCCAAATAATCCAAATTTTTAAAAATGTTTTCCTTTTTCTCTGTAATAATAAAACAGTAGCTTGTACTTGATCCCAACTAAGATATAATTAATCCTTACTGGAAGCAAAACCAGCCTATTGGGTTAATTTACTGTTTGAATGAATTTCTAGTAGACTTAAGGCATGAAGATCCAAATTATGGAAAAATCTGTTATCCGGAAAACCCCAGGTCCCGAGCATTCTGGATAACAGGTCCCATACCTGTATATGAAAATTAGTTTTTCCCCATTAAGTATACATATTTGTCATGTAAAATTACAGTACACAGTGTAGGTTTTAATGACAGTAGAACATACTATGTTAACTATGTATATTAACATATTTGGTGTCAAAGATAGCCATTATTCAAAAGGGAACTGCTATTTTGATTCTTTCTTTTTTATATTCAGTGGGTTTCTCTGTCAATTTTTTTTTTATTGCAAACAACTCACTCATGCTGTAAGGCAAAGACTATTTTTTTATCTCCAACAAACAATATACCTAAGTTGTTTTGTAGCAGGAAATAAATGTTGGGTTTCTGGAGCACACTAATAAATTGTTTATGGTTAAAAAAATGGAACATATTAGTGAAGTAGGCATACTAAACATCCACAACAGTTTTGATGCATATTTATAGTTCTGTAGTTCCCTTTAAATAAATATGATCAGGTATTTTTGCTTCCATCTGATAAAATGCCATGTGTTTATAGTATTTTCTGAGCATTTGAAATAATTTACTCTTTCTAAAATGTAAATTATTTTTTATTTCATAGTAGTCTCTTGTGCATTATGTTTTACAGGTTCACTTTGCTATATATAATGTTTTGAGCTTGTTTCCTGCTTACTGTTGGTGTTTATGTGCCTTTGAACACACTGTATTATTCTCTGATTTAGATTTCCTTAGCTCAATAATGGAAAATGAAAAACGAACGTCAGGCCTAAGATAATAGACTTTCTTTCTTTGAGCTGAGAGTAGCTTTTTCACATATAAAAGGTCACCAAATAGCTGCAGTCCATTAGGGAATGCTCAGCAAATGTTGGTTTGATATCTTTTATTGTAGGAAAAACCAAAAAATAATACAAACGCATTCAAGCAGAATCATAAAATAGAAGTTTTGAAAGCTTGGTGCATGAAATATTTCTGGAAGGAAGGGTATATTCTGCTAATAGGTAGCACCTTTCCACATTTTCTTTAGAAAAGTACTTGTATGCTTACATAATAATTGCTTACATTATAATTGTGAGTGTAACCAGTTCTCATTACATTTACAATAATATTCTCTATGGAGAAGACAAGAGACCCCCCTTGTTTAATCATCGTTATTGAATTTTCCAATAGACAGTACATATTCCAAATCATGTCTAATTCAATACATTAACAATTCTTAATCAATAGTTAACAAATTGTAAAAATAAATAATAGCAAAATTACTAATATATGACATTACATAACAGAGTAAGAATCTAAACATTTTCAGAGAACCCTTCATAGCAATTCTATCCTGTGCCACCACTGAATTTTCCAGTCACGCAATATCATTGATTCAGAAAAAAATATATTCTTTTTGTTTATTAATTCATCACCATCCTTATCCAGGCACATTAATATATGTTGACTAAAAAAGTGCTGCTGTAGCTTACCTTGCTTATAAAGCTTCTCTACAAACAGCTCAGATCCTACTAGTCATGTGAGTGTTTCATACACCAGGTAGAGCAATTACGGAGGCAAAAGCAGCCTAATGTTTTTTTTTTCTTTAGCTGATCTGAAGTTCTTTATTATATTATATTTAAAGGTGATTCACACATAAAGAGATTAAGATCTCAAGCGCAAAAGTTCCAAATAAAATGCTTGCCATTTGCATACAATGTGGCTAGATAGATACGAAAGCTACAAACATTCTATATTCTCAAAGATAATTGGGGGTTATTTACTAAAATCCGAATTTATCTTATTTTTTAAATAAAAAAAACACAACCAAACTCCCATACCCGATTTTACCTAATTTATTATTAAAAAAGGATGATATAATCGGTTCAGGTAAAAACTTGATAAAATCGAGCAAAAAACAGAATTGTACAGTTTATTGGGTTTTTTGTCCAAATCACTTAATTTTCTCAGGCATTTTCCTGAAAAGGCAGAATTTTTCAGCTAATTCCAGTGCAGACCACAGAAACGTCAAAAAAGGATTGGGACCTCTGCCATTGACTTATACACAACATTGGCAGGTCTGAGTTGGCAGATTTTCATATTTTTGCTTTTTGCTGCACCAAGCTGTAATAAATCTCGAAAGATTCTAGCTTTTAAAAAATCCTGAAAAATCTGAGTTTTGCCTCAAAAAGCCTGACCAGAGTTTAGTAAATAACCACCTTAATATGCATTTAGACTGCTTGTGAACACTTTTGAAATGCAGAGAGCTCAACGTGGCAAACAAATGCGAGCACAAATACTTGTATTTTCTTAAACCTTGAATAGTAGGGATATATAAAGAAAAATCACTAGAATAAACCCAGCAAGTAAAAGCTGGTGGGGTTCGATAGAAGTCAATGGGACTAACACTTCTCTTGCAAAAAAGGGGGGTTGTGGGTGCACTCCTAAGGCCATATAAAAACATATTTAAGTACAATAATCCCCTGTCTAAATAATTCAATGAATATGCAAGTGCATGTATTTAAAAAAAAACAGGGTTTTTTGTTACAAAGTTATGATCATAAGATTGATAAGCCACCATACCACGTATAGGTAAACCCCATATGGTGTTCCCTAACTTGTTTTCCTGTAATCAAAACATTAAAGGTCATATACCTCTTTGCTTAACAGCATTAGTTGAAGTAAAAATCTCCTGAGGCTTGGTTTCAATCTGTGGACTAGATCCTGTGGTTAGTGCACCCTCAAACCCACCCCTTTAAATTAATGGTGGCCCTATGTCCCAGGTTTTTGTTTTTATTAATTCTTGGTTTGGGCAATTCCTCTTTCTTAAAAGCGACAAATGCTAGCGCAGGGGAGGCTTTAGCCCTTTTATTTGAAACCAACGCCTGTGAGACACTCATTTTATGTGCTGCACCTATCACTAGGTAACACCTCTGCACTAATTCACATACACTACACCTATTACACTTCTCATTTAGCTCTTCCTTTTTTCATTTTCTGTTCACATCTATACCCACACCTGTACTTATACCTATACTCACACACATACACACACAAGTGTGCACCTATATATACAGCTTTACTTTGCCTTTATTATAGTCTCTTCATTATCACATTTTTTAAAAAAATGGGCATTGGTTTGGGCAGTCTCTCTCTTTTAAAAGCCGCATATGCAGGTGGCGGGGGAGGATCTAGTCCATAGATTAAAACCAAGCTTCAGGAGATTTTTACTCCGAGTAATGCTGTTAAGCAGAGAGGTGTATGACCTTTTATATTTTGATTACAGGTAAAAAAGTTAAGGACCACCGTATGGGGTTTATCTTGACGTGGTATGGTGGCTTATCAACTTTATGATCATAACTTTGTTACAAAAAACCCTGTTTTTCTTTTTTAAATGCATGCACTTGCATATTCATTGAATTATTTAGACAGGGGATTATTGTACTTGTACTTATATGTTTTTATATGGCCTTAGGAGTGCACCCACAACCCTCCTTTTTTGTACTAACAATTCTCTAACAACTTTATTTATTTTTTCCAGTTTATTCAAACATTCAAGATTTTTAGCCTTTCTGAAAATGAATAGAACAATCTAGATCTTGTTTTCTTGCAACAAAACACAACTTCGGTTTGACTTTTTTTTTATCAATATGGTAGCATTTGAGCAAAATATATAACAAAAGTTTTTTCTCCTGAACTCAAGTTTAAAAAAATATTGCCGCTACTAAAAAAAGATAGCAAGCATTGATTTACTATGAGTAAAAGGTCAAAAAGAACACAGCAGCTCCAACATTTTTTTCAGCATCTAATGTGATTCATTCCCCTGTTCTTGTGTAGTACCATTTTCTTTTACAGGTGTAGAAATGCAATGTAGACATGTAAAAAAGTGCAAACCAAAGAAGATTTTTAGTAATGTTTATATTTTGTATATGCCCTTTATAATAACAATTGATTTTATACAAAATCTGCAGTGAGACAGTTTTAACAGCAGAGGGCAGGTTTAACCAAAGAACAGTAGTGCTGGAAACCTGCTTGCAAAATTTGAAGAAACATATATAAAATGTAATAGAATTATTTTCATCTTTGTAATCATCTTCTTTATTATATTATATTCTTATTTAATAATTTCAGACCAAATTGCTGTTACATAATGGTCTCTGCTGAAGATACATTTATAAGTGGACTGCTGCATATATATAGCAATATTCACAGATAAATCAATATATAATGATATGCCAGTTAATGTTGCTTTGTGCTTTCTGCTAGAAGATTGGTTGATGTGCAAATCAAATTCTGCTCATGTTCATCTAACATTGAAGGGTCTGAAACCCATTTATAATAAGCATATCTGTATTCACTTTAAATCTTTGTATCCATAGCAGAAGAGCTCATTACACATTCTGACTTTCTGCTGAAGTGTTGACTCTTCACATTTAACAAAAGCCAAATTAAATGGAAAAGAGAAGCATGTAAGAGGCCCAATATGAAGTATAGAGATTGTTTTTCATCATTTGCAGCTGACCAAATGATAGTTTTCCCCTCAAAACTGTATGTAGACACTGCGGCAAAATAGTTTGCATGTTTTTAAGGGGTGGAAAGGAGTTTTGGGGTAAGAGTAGATTTATTTTTAAAGTAACTAAATGAAAATGTATGTAAACACAGCTAGGCAGTGCGAGATCTTTCTGCTCATTGATGCTGAGTGAGGAAGATGTTGACTGAAAGACTGAGACCACCTTATGGTATATAATTGCTAATGTTATATAAAGTTATATACAACAAGAGTTATGAGTATCCTATAAATGATATCCTTAGTGATCAGTTATAACTGGTGCATAGTGATGTCACATTACTCATAATCACAAGCTGGATTATTTTAACAAATGATGTACTTTTTGTTGTAAAATATGAGGATTTTAGAAGTCACCTTAAGTTTCCATGACCTGTAAAATGTCTAATGTCCTTTGCTCTTGTGCCTTTATATGGTCATGGACCTTCTTGCTTACTTATAATTGTATTATATTTTAAAGTAGGGAGGTACATTATTCCTTATATATAACATGGAACAGTGTCATGTTTGTAACCAAGCATCTTTAATTGACCATAGCATTACAGAATAGATTAGGCTTAAACAAAAATATTAGTTTAGCAGTTTTAAGAAACTTGATTTGTTAAAGGGATTCTGTCTCTTGTTTTTTTTTTAAATGCAAAAGCTAATAGTGCTGCTCCAGCAATATTCTGCACTAAAATAATTTTTTAATAGAGCAAACAGATTTTTTTATAATTAATTTTGAAATCTGGCATGATGCTAGACATGTTAGTTTTCCAGGTGTTCCCTCAGTCATGTGACATTTGCTCTGATAAACTTCAGTCACTCTTTACTGCTGCACTGCAAGCTGGAGTGATATCACCACCATGCCTTCCTTCCCCCCAGCAGCCGATCAGCTGAACAGTGGGTAAAAAACAAACAACAGCTCCCTGACACAAGATGACAGCTTCCAGGTAGATATGAGAACAGCACTCAGTAGCACAATTCAAGTCCCACTGCGCCTTCAGTTCAACTGAGAAACAATAGCGTATCTGAAAGCAGTTCTATTGTGAAGTGCAGGCCCTTTCTGAAAACACTGGATCAGGCAAAATGACCTGAGATGGCATACATACCAATATTAAGACTAACAACTAAATTAAATACACTTGTTGGTTCAGGAATAAAATTAATTATGGTAGACTTGATTATTTGTAATGTAAACAGTGTAATTAAGAAATAGAAACTACACCATAAAAACCATGACAGAATCCCTTTAAGAAAGGTTTTTACTTCCTAATTGTGCTTCATGTGTCAGGAAGCTTAATCAGGAGAAATATTCAAATCTGTGGCTGAATTAGATGTCAGTTTCAATAAGAGGCATGGAAAATGTACCAACAAACCAGTGCATCTACCTGTCCTCAATTGCCTAATATCCAACAAAGGTGGAATTTTTTGCATGAAATGAGTGGTTCCCACAATAAGGAATAGTGGGTGAACCCATAGTTGGTTGTAATTCCTAGAATTTAGCTACATCAACACCATATTATTTCAATGCAACTGCAAAGATTGATGCAGGCTGCTGTGGAAACAATGGAGACACTGCCTGGTTTGGAGGTGATGCTAGCTCTAGAGACAATCTGTGTCAATACACACAACTGTGTGAAATTTGGAACAGGAGGAGGACAATGGCTCCAAGTTCAAAGTGAAGGGAACACATGCTGATGCATGTACATTGTTACATATTTAGTTTGGGTTGACAAAAAGACAAAAGTTCATGAATTTCAGCTCTTCCAAATGAACCTAAGCACATATTTATGCACATACTGTACATATCCAGACCTATCTATACACTCACATTTATAAACTATTATAATATAATATTATAATGTCTATACTAAAATACCTGTAGGTTCCAATAGCCTGTATATTATGCTTGTTCATTTGACCAAGCCACTTTAAAAAGGATTATTAAAATCTGTCATCACAACATCACCCAGCCGGGCATTCCTTAACCTTGTCAGAACTTGTCTTCACTGTTTCAAATGAAAATTCAGTTCCTCAAGTCTAAAATGTTGGCCTTATAGTTCGATATTTATTATGTCTTCTAATATATCCATCACAAGCACCTTTTCTCCAGAGAAAAAACCTTATAATATAATCCTTATTTATTAATATAATCCTTATAATTTAATTCTTCCATTCTTTTTACCAGTCCATCTGCATGTCCCTGCATTTTCTCCAGTATCATTCTTTAGCATTGGAACCCAAAATTGCTCTGCATTCTGAAGGTGATGCCTTACCAGTTACAGGTATGTAGAGAGGCACAATTATGTTCAATATCCCTATTATGCAATACAGTACTTTATTTGCTTTAGTAACCATTGAGTGACACTGCCTAGATTTAAACAGCTTGTTATCCAGAAGAATGGCCATATCCTTTTCAGTTAAAGGGAATGTCAACCCAAAAAAGAATTTTTTGCCTAATAAAAGAAAACATAATTCTAAGCAATGATGCAATATACATTTAATTACACATTTTCTTTGTTTTTGAAAGTTATTTGTATATGTTTACTTTTTAAAATATAAGGCAAGCCAGCTGATTAATATACCTGTCAACAATTAACAACCAGGAGTTCAGCAAATGCTGCTTTCAATAGCAATTATTTTTACAAATAACATATTTTCTTTTGTTATTTTGTGGTTGACTTTCCCTTTTAAGGATGCTCCCAACACTCAACCATGTAGGTGTTATTTATCAAAGGTCAAATTTTAGAGCTTTCTGAGCTTTTTTAGGACTCAAATGACCTTACAAATCAAATGGTTATTAATTTAAGAAAAAACTGTATTCAGCGAGTTCGGGGTTAACAAGAATCGCTCAAATTGAGTTTTCGGCAAAACCCTCTGAAAAAAACTCAAAACTCCTGAAGGCAATTAACATCTTCAAATGGTTCAAGGGAGGATTTTTTTTCAACAAAAACAACTTGAAAATTAGAATTTTCATGGAAAATACAAATCAAACATTAATAAATCTGCTCCATGTGAATGGGGTTATTTTCAAGAATTTTGTTCACCATATCTTCCTCTCAAAAATGATTTATATTATATATATTATATAAATTATATATGCATTCTTTTTTTTTAATAAACTGAGTTAAATCTTGTAATAGTGATACTTGGGTAGCATCCTAACTAGTAAATGGTATCAGTTATTATTATTATTAGTAGTAGTAAAAGTAGTAATTCAATTAATATTTGGGTCAGCTATGTAAAAATTAATTATAGATGCCGTTTACACATTAAGGATAAGACTGGGCAAATGTTTTCATTAAATCACTGTCTTTCATTCCTTTTCTTTATGTGCCCGTTCACAAAAAATCTGTATTAAATGTTAATTCTGTGGTCAAATAGAATATGTCAACCTCAACTTCTAAATAATAACTTTCTGCTAATATATAGCACTTTATATTCAAAGCTGTCAGATATGTTCAGCTAAGTTACACATCATCATTTCCAGTATAATACCCAATTACCTTGAGTACTCATACCTGTGCTGGAATGTAATAGCTACGAAAATCTCAGTGGAATTTGAACCAATAACACTCAAGTCCCCTTTATTGTATATTCAGCAAGATAAATATAATGCAAGTTAATAGAAAGGATTGTGTTATTCATGTTATCCTGCATCACTTTAAAAGCAGAAGATAATTAACCTTTTCGAAAAACCTAATGTAACTGTAGACAATCGCAGCTAAATGTAAATTGGTTTTAACATCAATAATACCAATATTCTTATTCTGAGAGATAGATTTGAGAAAGCATATCAAGCATACCCTGTAATGAATGGATAATAAAAAAAGGGTATTGAGGAAAGAAAAGTACAGATTCTGAATTTTGAAACAATATGAGAAGCAAAATGCATTTCACAACTATTTACAGCACATATGACCCTAAGCTATCTAGACTTAAGAGCAATATAGAATCATACAATATAAAAAAAGCTAAATTGGAAAGCTAAAATAAAGGCCTTATGTGGTTATTTACCTATGCTACAGATATGAGTAACATAAGAAAGGCAGTGAGAGATTAGGGAGGTAAATGTGTGGCTACAGTAGGTATTGTATGCAATATTATATAAATTTCATTGCAGTACAAACTTCATAGCAGTGATGAATTACACTTCAATGAAGGGGATTTGTTATGGAAAGGGAAATCTTAGCAAAGAGGCTAAACAATTATTTAAATTACACAAAAGGTAGGTTGGTTATTTAGAGCATTATAGGGAAGCAAGCATTGGTAGGGACCTGAAATAAGGCATAAAAGGAGCTCTTTGAGATATTAGAAATTCTTATTTTCTTCTATTTGCACAGCTAACGAACTGTTTTTTAATAGATCCAATTTTGGACCACAGGTGTTAAGGTTGTGCTGGAGAAAGTATAGAGACCTAACTAAACTAAATTGGTAAACATGATAGAACATGGGGGGGGGCTTATTTATCAAAGTCTGGATTTATCTGACTATTTTAATGAAAAAAGTCAGAGCAAACTAGAATCCACAATTGGAAATTATTATTATTATTAAAAAATTACGAATTTATCAGACAGGGGATAAACATGAAATAAATCAAGTGAAAATTTGAATCGTACGTTTTTTTTGAAAAAAAAAATTCCAGAATCTCTGAATTTTTTTTAGATTTTTGCACAAAAAGCCTGAAATACTATTATTTCAGGGCTAATTCCAGTGCAGACCAAAGAAACTTCAAAATAGGATAGGGACCTCTTCCGTTGACTTATTTACAACCTTGGCAGGTCTGAGATGCCGGATTTTTGAATTCTGACTTTTTCCATCCTCTGGGTTTAATACATCTCGAAAAAATTTAGTTTTTTGTGCACTAAAAATTCGGAGTTTCCAGTTAAAAAAACTCGAATTTTTCAAGTTTTTGGCATTCGGACCTTAATAAATAACATTGCAGCATAACATAAGTCCATCAAGGTGATGGAGGGGGCCTCAGGTAGAATGATTCGATATATGGTCATCTTTGTGCAAGCAGACCTCAATGCTAAAATACAGTTGTTAGCTTGCTTGAATAACGTGTTATTTGAGAATATTAGATATTTCAGCAAACACAAATATTGCTTTAATATGCTGCTAAATGTTTTGGCAGATACTCTGCAGTGAATCAACTCATTTTACTTTAAGACAAAGAGAAGTAGTTAATTTACTGATTAGTAACTCAACTCAAAATCCATCATCTTGGATTATAAGATTCCAGTCTGAAATGGTGGTAAATGCTTACCCATCTACACCGCATTGACATGGTATAAGAAGGGGGGGGCACATTTTAATAATGCTTTGTCTCATGTTAATTAAATAGGGTGTCTAAAGTCTCTACTTCAATAGCTCATTTGCTTATATTCTTCTCAATTTACATTTTCTTCTCTTATTTTCCAATAGTGGGAAGACAAAGAACAGTTTAAATCTTTTTACATTTTTAAACTTTCAAATCATTACATATAGTAGAAAGTCACACCTCTAATTCATAATACCAAGCCTTTTACTTTCTAATGGTTTTTGAGGGTCAGTGATGGGGCATTGTTTCACAATAGTCCACAAATCCACGTTCATGCTGTAGCACAAGCATGTTACTAATTAGGATCAGTTAAGGCAAAACCCCACCGTTTGGTTATCAATGCCTTTTTTTGTAATTAAGCATAAATTAAAAGGAATGTGGTTGCTGCATTATAAAAACAGAGGGCTAACTACATTAGTTCTAAATTGCACCAGATATGTGCTTTTATTTTACAACTTGAATTAGACTGTTTAGGCCTAATTGCTATTTGGTTGTTATGGAAAACTTTACCACCTATGATGAAAACTTTAAACTGAAAGTTGCTGACTTTGTTTCTTGGGCTATGGCAAACTGAATAGGAGAAAACCCAAACAGGTGTACAATTTAAAGTGGCAATACATACAAAATATTCTGTATGATTATGTATAGTTTTATAATATGTCTCTGTTCTATTATTAATTGACCATTGATGTATATCGCCACTTTCTCCCTGTGTCGTGTCACCTGATAGATTTTGTAAATTAGTTAAAACACAAAAAAGGCTATAGGAGATAATAAGGAAGGCACTAGAAAACAGGAAAATTATCTTAGATCTTAGTGTTTCTATTAGGCAAATACAAAGATAAAATTAAGACAAATTGTTAGTGCCGTCTATGATCAGCTAATTAAACCATATTCATCAGGTCTTCATTTGTGGACTTGAGCTGTGCAATGAAAATTGCCAGTTGGCTGTGCTGTATTTATGCTAAATTTACTTTGTTTTGTTTTGGTGACAAAGAAATTGTGGCTCGTTATGCTAAGAAAGAATGATATAAACTGGACTGTGATGAAATAAACCTTACCCCTGACCTTCATGTCACTGTTGTGGCCTTGAACAAATTATTTTATAACCTACTGCCTCAGGTAACAAAAAATGTATTCTTTTGTTAATAAATTGGAAAAAAACAGAGCTTAAACATGCACTGACCTTAAATAATAAGGGGGTCAAAATGGAATATCATACTATTGCAACAAGCATAAACAAAAAAAAAAAAACATGAGAATATAGAGCATCCCCATGTGGCTAATATTTCTTTCTACATGTTACCAGGAATATAATACATTTCGACATAAGACACTTAAATGCCTGATTTGAGTTATTGCAAGATATCCACTTTACCCGTAATAGAATGCTTTACCCCATTACATAGAACTAGAGCCTCTTTACACGCACAGTTTTCTTTTAAATATCCACTAGGTTATTTTGAAGTCAAAATAAAACATCCTATGAATAGTGTATTATATGAACATAAAAACCACTCCTTAAATTCCGATTCATTTGTAAACTGTGGAAATACAGAAGCCTGGGTAGAGTAGCATGTTTTTGCATGAATATAGGCATCACAAATCAGAGCCCTTGAGGAATGAAATTACCAGTGATTCATTCATAATTCATGACTTTTATTATCTTCCCACTACATTTAGTATGAGGTACAATTTATAGCTTCATTTACATTATGCTACATGAATAATGGTAAAAATATGCAAACCCATTTCTTTGTGATCTTCAAGGCCACTGAATGCCAGAATAAAATATAGCATTGTAGCTGCCGTGTAATACAAGTGCCAGGTGTGGCTATGCAGTGAAAAGCCAGAGCGGTCTTTAAAAGCACCTAAATGGTATTTAATCATTGATGTTATGGGAGGAAATTATGTTTTCTGTACAGCAGATATGTAAACAGATTTTCTAACTTGGTATCAGGATTTCTTTATTTTTAACCTTTCAATACTCTGGCAGTGCATGGAAAAGTATATAGAACATTTTTTAGCATGTTTTTAATGCAGAGATTTCTTCGTTTGCAGAAAAGCTAACAGAGTTGGATGTCAAACTTATAACGTGTTTTGCTGCCTTACTAATTTTGATTATTGAGTTAATTAACTCAATAATTCTCGTTTAGCTGGCACTATTCATCACAATACTGATACTAGATTTCTAAGAACATAAAACAATCACTGTGGAAACTCATGCTAAGAGCAATACTACACACACACACACACACACACATATCAATTATCTTCAGACCAGCACTCCCTTTAAAAAACATAGTTGTTTATTATTGCATAGTATCAAATGCCCGACGTTTCGGCCCACATTAGGAACTTTTTCAAGGATGCATACACATACATTATATGTATATATAACCGTCGTCAGGATGTAATACAGGAAGTAAACATACTTAAATACCCCACACAAAATATTATGTCATGCCCACAGCTGGTCCAATATGCTGAATGTAAATTACCAATAGATACATGTCATAAACACTCAGATATAAAGTGCAACAGTATTATACATCTGTGTGTTTAAAAGTAACATTTCATAAACATTCAGGGGGTTATTTATTAAAGTCCAAATGCTATAAACTTTAAAAAATTTATTTTTTTTACTATAAAATCAAAATTTTTAGTGGGAAAAAAACCTCTAATTTTTCGAGATTTATTATACCATGAAGCTGCAAAAAGTCCAATCCATATTGGGATTTTTTTTCTGAAACACCATCACAGTCACAAAGTCAGAAGTGAATTTGACAAAATTACTCCAATAAAAATATTCAAATGAATCCAAATATCAAAGAACAAGCTATTCTGAGTAAAAAAATACTCTAATGGGTGCACCTAAAGCCATGGCCTCCAAATACCCCAAAACACGGGCAATACATAAGGGAAATTTTAGCTGGAAAGTTTGGGGCTGTACTCTAAGTGCACATCTTGCAGTTCTTCAGTCTAAACACCCCCTTACCTGTGAAATACCCCCACAAACTATATATTGCTTAATGTTCACACCTGCAGCTATGCAGGGGAGGGGGGGCAGCAGCAACTGCTGCTGCCTCAGGCAGCGGAGGGGCCAGGATCGCCCGCCGCTCTAAGTGCACACCTTGCAGTACTTTAGTCTAAACACCCCCTTACCTGTGAAATACCCCCACAAACTAAATATTCCTTGAAAGTGCACACCTAGCTATTCAGCTGCACCATCCTTGCTTAACTGCATGCAGATCTGTAGGTGCAGTTCTCCATAGAAGTTTGCAGTTTGGCCTGAAATAAAGAAAAAAATCCAAAGTTAGATTTCTCCCCAAAATTGCAACCAAAACTAAAGAAAACATGCTAATTATCAATCTGTAACTTATCCCAAACAAAATGATACCTGCATGTATGGGTGCACCTAAAGACACGGCCTTCAAACACCAAAAATCAGGGACAATACATAAGGGAAATTTTAGCTGGAAAGTTCTGGCTGCACTTAAAGTGCACACCTTGCAGTTCTTAAGTCTAAACACCATCTTACCTGTGAAATACCCCCACAAACTATATATTCCTTGAAAGTGCACACCTGTAGCTATTCGGCGGCACCATCCTTGCTTTCCTGCATGCAGATCTGTAGGTGCAGTTCTCCATAGAAGTTTGCAGTTTGGCCTGAAATAAAGAAAAAATAAATTAGATTTCACCACAGTATTGCCATGACAAAAACAAATATATAACCTGTTAAACATCAATCAAGATGTTCTTCTGAACAAAATGATACCCTTCATGTATGGGTGCACCAAAAAACACAGCCTCCAAGTACCCTAAAACTAGGGAAATAGCTAAATTTGGGGTTGCCCTCTAAGTGCACACTTATTGCAGATTTTCAGTCCAAACATACCCTAACTTACTCTATGATCTGTGGGTGCAGTTCTCCATAGAAGTTTGCAGTTTGGCTTAAAATAAAGAAAAAAAGTTCCAAAGTTAGATTTATTCTCAAAATTGCCATGACAACTAAAGAAAACCTGCTAAATATCAATCTGCAATTTCTCCTGAACATAACAATACCCTGCATGTATGGGTGCACCTAAAGATGAAGCCACCAAACACTCTAAAACTGGTGCAATAGGTACATTTGAGTCTCTAAGATCACACCATGCAGATTTTCCCACTTTACCTGTGAAATACTCCACAAATTGTACTGACCATACACAACTTCACTTAGGAAATATGCATTTCTGTGATGAATAGCCTCCGAAGCTGAACAGGAGAAAAAAACAAAAAAATTCAACACTACATTTATAGCCAAATCCCCAAAGACAAGTGAAAACTTACTGAATATTCTACTTACCTATATCTGTATAGTAGCGCTTCTTTGGTCCCTTTAGTTTCATCCGTACTCATGTCCTTGGGCAGTGCTACTTTTTCATAGTTTTTTTGGGGGGGTTGCTTCTATAACACTAAATAGAAAATCTGCACAACATAGCTGTGCCAATCTCAATTCTACAAAAAAGCAGAATGCCCATACAAAGAACAAAATATATATTGCCCAGAAATAAAGATAGCCTGAGTAATCGCACAGAACGCAAAGTAAAGGGTAAAGTGGCAATAGAGGCATCTGATCCTAAACCTAAACCTAGCCTAAAAGTTTGAAATGTAAACTGTCCCCATCTACCAGTAAACCATAACTTTCTTTGAAGCCCTTAAAGGGGAAGGAAACCTCGTCGGCGCTAACCCCCCTCCCCCCTCCCGTGTATTGCCCCCCCCTCCCTCCTCCCCCCTGGCCTACCCCTCCCGCTGGGCAAATGCCCCTAACTTGTTACTTACCCTTCTGCGCAGGTCCAGTCCAGGGAGTTCACAGGCGACATCTTCTTCCACGCGATCTTCTTCCTCCTTTGACCGGCGTTTTGGCACATGCGCAGTAGGAGCATTGCGCCGGTACGGATCTACTGCGCATGCGCCAAAAGTCACGCGCATGCGCAGTAGATCGTACCGGCGAAATGATCCTACTGCGCATGCGCCGGTCAAAGGAGGAAGAAGATCGCGTGGAAGAAGATGTCGCCTGTGAACTCCCTGGACTGGACCTGCGCAGAAGGGTAAGTAACAAGTTAGGGGCATTTGCCCAGCGGGAGGGGTAGGCCAGGGGGGAGGAGGGAGGGGGGGCAATACACGGGAGGGGGGTGGGGGGTTAGCGCCGAGGAGGTTTCCTTCCCCTTTAATAACCAAGATTCTAAGGAGACCTAATATACTAGTGAACTTGAAAATGTTTTTTTTGTGGCATCAGAGAGATGAAATCATCAGCAGGCAAAATTAAATTATCTCATGGAGTCATCACACACCACAAATTTTTAGGCACCCTTGTCCTTCACCTACACCTCAATAGCTTATACTTCCTAATGAAGCGGGGAAAGCATTTTGCAAAGCGGGATACCAATTCTTATAAATCAAATCAGTACTTAAAACAATTTATGAATTCCGAAGGGCCATTTGAATCAAATAAATGCCAACTTTCTTGTACTAGGCCTTTGTTTTCTGGGTGACATTATAATAGTGTTAAAGTTGGTCAGTTCTGTCAACACCACCCATGTACTTACTTTACTCCTTGCAACAGAGAGGTTTATTTTAAGGGGGCCTGCCAACTCTCTGTACTCCAATTACTGATGCATAGTGGATTGATGTCAGCATGAATACATTTATTGTGTCACAATATTTGATGGCAAGGAGCTCATTCTGCAGGGCATACGTTTCTCCACAACTCAATTTTTTGCTTGAAAGATCCCTGGGCAATCCTTTACGGGTACAATTTATGGTGCCACAGGCTGGGGTGTCTAATGAATATAGGTCTTTTAAATGGAGAATACCTGTGTAAAAGTTTTCCACATATAAGTGGTAACCTCGGCCCAGAAGTGGAGTGATGAGCTCCCATAAAATTTTGCCACTGACAGTCAAATCAAGGGGACAACCAAGGGAGTCCTTGCCCTCATAAATCATAAAATAGCTTATAAAATTTGATCCCATAGCAGGCATGTTTGCTTGGGATCTATTGCCGGAATTTTATGCGCCCTTTGAAAAGGAGAAGTGATTAATCTATACAAATATTTTTGGAGGGGGTGTACACATCTCAAAAGTGCTCTGACTCAATTTATGTAGCCTGTCAGGTTCCGGCTCATTAGGGGGTGCTGCTGTGGCATTATTGTTAAAATGAATAAACTGGAGCAGTGGCTGATTTGTAGGCATCATGGCAGAAAAATCAGGGAAAGACAACACTGTAGTGGTATCCCATTGCTAAAGTGAGGCCCACAAACCTATTTATTTAGTTAATATCTGTGGGATGCCATGCATGAGCTTGAGCATATCTGGGTAGGGGATTTTGGACAAGATATTGCTCTGTGTATAAATTCCTGTTGCCCACTTTACACCTGGGTCTGCAGTAAATGGGGGGATTTAAGGGAAATTTACCAGGAGGCCCCCATGCAGGCTCTCCTCCAGCTGCATCTTAAGTCCCATTACCTGCTTTCTGTTCTTCAACACCCTCATCAACCCGATCAGATCATCCACATTCTGCTCAAGCTCCATGAGCACCTCAAGGTAATAAGCCAATCAATAAGCCAGGCAGTTAACAACCAGTAACTCATCAGTAGATGAGTCACTTTCTGATGCAGGGGGCACATACTCAGAATCAGAGTAGCTAAACTCCTCTGAGCTAGATGCCATGCACAGAGCAGCTGCATCTTTGACAGAATAAAACCTTTTGACGATGCTGCCAACAAAATACTGTATATACACACACATTAATCCAAAGAGCTGACAATCACTGATATCAGTATAATCAGTAGTTAGAAAAAGTTGAGAGCTACTGCAACCCAGGCATGCAAGACGTAGACTAGAAAAAAACGATGAATGTAAACAAATCTGGCAAAGAAAAAAAAAGCCTAACACCATGAACTTTTGAACTCCATAGAACTCCCTGGAACTTTCTGGAACACAAACCTTTTTTACTATAGCACTTACAATAAATACTACAGAAAACTCCTATCAACCACCAATCAGTACAAAATAAAATTCCCAATCTAAAACCAACAGATTGAACAGTGATTATTTAGTGTGATTTGTGTTCAGAATATCTGATCAGTAATCACAATATGCAATGTCAATTTTATGGGCACAAACAAGTAAGCAACTGCAATAGCTAACTGCATATGCAGTAAAAGCATTGAAACCACTAAAATGATGTCCACTAGTGAAATACAACTAAAGCAAGCAATTAAAAAAAATAATAAAGAGAAACACAGAAGTGAAAATTCAGTAAATACTATCAAGAACAATCAAAGATCAATATCAAGCAAGATGACGAACAATCTAGAACAAGCAAAAGCCAGTAAATAAACAGCAACACATGACTAAAGATGCAATACAATCACTGAATATGCGATAATACAGGAAAAGAGATTATGGCGTGTAACTATAATCAAGAGCAATCAAGAAAAGCAAGAATAAGCACAAGCCAGTAAATGAACAGCAACGCAAAATATAAAGTGCAATAAAATCACTGAGAATGCAATACAACAGAAAACACAGAACTGAAAACTCAATACAATCACAAAAATGCAATAAAAAAGTTTTTTTTTAGGTCAAAAGCAGGCAGAAACTGGAAAATAAAAATAAAGGCACATTAAAAACGATGTATGTGTGTACACTTACAAAAGATGTTTGTATATGTGTGTATGTATGAGTGTGTATATGTGTGTGCAAGTGGGCCAATGTATGTAAGTTCACAATAAGTAGAAAACAGCAAATTAAAATATACAAAAATGTAAAAATATACAGTAAGTGTATACAGTAAGTATAATAGCTGTTTAAAAGAGGTACCTGTGGGCAGGCTAGGCATCCCTGCAGCAGGTATGTGGTGGTGACATCGGGGGTCGCCCTGGGGGTTATCGTCAGCACAGAGGGACATGGCAGGCCAGTATGCTTGTTGCTTAGGACTGTGGTTAATACCGATCGTGTGCAGAGCAGGTGCATTTTTTAGAAGACGTAGCTCCTACGTACTTGGCACTTACAGCCTTTTTATGCTAGCACATAGGAGCTGCGTCGTTGGCAGGAAAAGGAATAAAGGGAATCTATTGTGAAAATGAAAATGTAATATAAGTTTCATCTCACTGAATTAAGACACTTTCTAAATACATTCAATAAAAATAATTAAGTTAGTCTTCAGTATCTCACTCTCTACAATCTGTCACTCTTCATGCTCTCTTCATGCTGAGGTCTGGGTCAGATTTAGATTGACAGGTAGGTCAAATATATCTTTTGGGGGGGCTCCCTTTCTTAGCAGAATAACTCAATTAACCAACTCCAGCACAAACAAAAGGTTACAAAATAACAGACTCTGGCAAACACCCTGCATGCAGAGAATGCCCATGTCCCGAGCATTCTGGATATCAAGTCCCATACCTGTACTATATTAGGTAAAGGTTAAAATGTTCACTGGTGTCCAAACTGTGACATAATGCACAATTTCATTTTACACATTAGAATGAAGATATATAGAAAAGTTCATATACGTTTAAGTTTTAAAATCATTATATATCACTTCATAAATACCACTGAAAGTTTAGCAGTTTTAGTCACATTAGGGAATGTTCCATAAAAATATTATCAGAAAACAGTATATAAATCTAATCCTTTTTATTCACCAATCAATTTAGTTTATTTGATTTAGAAACCTTTGCTGTGCAACATTTGCTAATAAATTTTCACTGAACGTAAATCTTAAGCTAAGACTTTTAGAGTTAATGTATCATGTTATAATTCTTGGATCCTGATTCAGAGGCTACATTATTTTCTGAAGAGTTATGTCAAATAAAAATCAAATTAATTTTTTTGCTGCATTCTTGAAACATCAATCAATTTCATCTATGTGGCTTGTGGAAAAAAAAAGAAGAATGTACTGTTCTATATTTAGCCCAGATCTGGTAGGCTATTAAAGATTCCCACTACAATCAATTTATATTGTGTTCGTACAAACCTTAGAATCATTTCCAAAATCAATACATGTATGGGATATGGATTACAAAAGCACATTTTCTCATTATTCTCTTTAATATTTAATAAAAGTCCATGCAACAAACCTGTAAATGATAAGACATGCCTTTACTCTACATATGATCAGTTGTAAGATTTAGGGTAAGGCCACACTGGGCGTTTTGGGGAGATTTGGTCGCCTCACGAGGA
This sequence comes from Xenopus laevis, assembly GCF_017654675.1. Classification (NCBI taxonomy): domain Eukaryota; kingdom Metazoa; phylum Chordata; class Amphibia; order Anura; family Pipidae; genus Xenopus; species Xenopus laevis. The sequence goes on from NC_054377.1 coordinate 42,019,225, forward strand.
AACTTTGGGCAACTTCGGAAAACGAATCGCTGCATGTGATTAGCGCCAACATTTTTTCATTTTAGAAGGCGCAGAGTAAGGAAAGGCGTTTGGGGAGATTGGTCGCGGCAAAGATGAGGCGATTAGTTGCCAGGCGACCAAATCTCCCCAAAACATCCAGTGTGGCCTTACCCTTAGGGGCAGATTTAGCAAAGGTCGAATTAAAAATTCTAAGTAAAAAACATTTATATTTCAAGCTATTTTTGTGAACTTAGACTATCAAATAGGCCAAGATTCTATTCGAATTTGAAAACATTTGACTATTCGAATATTGAAATTTATCATGTATTGTCTAAAATGTCGACCATTCGCCGACAATTCATTTCCACCATTGCTACATACCAGCTTGTTTATATGAACTATAGTAGTATCCTTGAAACAAACAGGTAAATTTTATCAGTGCATGGGCAACCATCCATGATATTTTCATTACTTTTTTTTCATTACTCTTCATTTCTTGGTCATTTTAGAAGGAATTCAATTTGCATCTTGATGATACAGATACCTTGCTAATACCTATTTTCTATCATTAGTTCTGTAGGTAAAAAGAAAGAAAAACGGATAGAATAACCCTTACTCCTTATTTTTGTTGCCTAGAAACAGTATTTTATGATAAACATATATCCTTCACAAATATGTCCCACTTTTGCTACATAGATTACAGTTAACATAATTCAGAAAACTGCCAAAGTCTTTTACACATTTCCATTATCTTGCTTAAGGGGCTTATTTTTAAAAGTTTGAGTTGTGTTTTCCATGAAAATGTGAGTTTTCAAAGTTATTTTTTTGGTAAAAACTCAAATTTTCATGTTAAAGAAAAAACTAAATTTTTTTTGAGATTTATTATACCCCAACCCTGGAAAAAGCTTGAATCCAAAAATATCTAAAACCTGTCGAGGTCATGTAGGAGTCAATGGCAGAGGTCCCTGCATAATGTTCAAGTTTTTTTCGGAGGGTTTTGCCGGAAAACTTGATCAATTCAAGAGATTCAAGTTTTTTTCCACAAAAAACTGTAATAATATTACCTGTGCCTGTTAAAGGTACAGGCGCGCTGGCGTGATTACGCCAGCGCGCATTGGCGTGATTACGCCAGCGCGCATTGGCGCACGTTTTGGCGCGAAATTTGAAGGTATTTAAGGCCCATTCATACTCCCAGCCAGTGCCCGTGATAGAACTTTGTTTCTAAGTGGTTTCTGAGCCTAGTGCATTTGTTCCTGTTATTCTGTATCCTGATTATCTGTGTTTGACCCTGCCTGTATCCTGACTACTCTGAACTCTGTATCCTGACCCTTGCCTGCCTACGACAACTCTTCCTGCTTTAACCTCTTGATTGACAACCCTGTTTGACCCTTGCCTGCCTGACGATTCTGATATCCGCCTGCTTTGACCCAGCCTGTCTGACCATCCTTCTGCCTAATCCTTTTGTACCGTGACCTTCGGCCCAAAAAGACTTTGCTAACAGCCGTGCCCCTTCGCCAGCCAGAACATCTCGCCTTGCACCCCTCGTTAAGTCCAGGTGGCACCCAAGTAAGCTGAGGGCTCCTCCCGAAGCCCAACGGTGGTCACACTACTGGTGAAGCCGAGCCGAGACCAGGGTGCTTGGCATTTGTTCTGGTATCGGGTGCCGGCCGTGACAAAAACTTGATTAAGGATTTGTAACTCAAACTCGCAGAATCAAGTTTTTTTCCATTCAAATGTTTTCTTAAATAAGAAACTGTTCGAGTTGCGAGTTCATTTGTGTTCATTTGAAGTATAAAAAAACTCAAACATGTTACCATCTCGTTTTCAGAGTTAATTCCCACTTAGCACAGGCTCCACAGGGTATCAAGGTTCTGTAAAACACAGGGCCTCATTTATTTATTAAATAAAAAAACAACAAAAAAATTGATGTTTACCCAAAAATCATCAAGAATTTTTTCCAATCTTTAATTTTCCCAAGAATTCTAACGTAAAAAAGTGCACATACAAAATAATGTTTGTGATAGTGAACCACATGCAAGTCTAGACACTGTTGTTTTCTTAACCATTTTGAAAGGAAATAGTGACCAATCCCTTGTGCCCTTGTGTGTTTTACCAGAAACTACTTGTGCATAATTCATTAGGTGCAAGTTAGTCGCCTGTGTGTCAAGGTGAGTCCTAAAAGTAACAGTACAGGGTTGCATTGCATTCCTGCTTCACTTCCTGCACATAGGTTAAGGGGGTCATTTATCAAGGTCCGAATTTATCTCAAGATCGGCTGCTACAAACTCCGATCTAAGACGCTCAGGTTTTTAATGCTTATTTAATATTACATTTTCCCGAAAATTACCTTTGCGGGAAAAGCTCAGATTTTCAGGATTTTTTCGTGAATTTCCCCCCAAAAAAAATTTTCACCCAAAAGCTCAGAAAACATAGTGAAATTGCCGAAACCCCCGACACAACCAAAAATCAATGGGATTGTTCCCATTGACTTTTATGCAACCTCGATAGGTTTGAGATGCAGTGTTTTTATATTCGGGGTTTAATAAATTCCGAAAAATTCGTGATTTATTTAAAAGTCTATTATAACACAAAAAAAATCAAGATTTTTTCGGATTTCGGGTATTTTCGGGTATTTAGAGTTTAGTAAATAACCCCCTAAGTATTGCAAGGAACACATATTCACTTGTGGAAAGTGTTTAATGCACTCAGTTTTGCTCACACTTATATATGAGAATTATGGTGTCTTTGGATATGATAAGGCTGACTGATTAAAAAATACAGAAAGGGATGGTTGCTTCACAGTGCCTTTTTAAATTCAGCCTACTTTGTAAATGATGCCACTGTGTTTTATCTACATGCTTTTAAGAAATGTAAAATAAAGGTCATCATATGCCAACAATACTTCCTATTCTTTAACTGTTTGGTCAGATAATGTGCCACTTAGACATCTACATGGAAGATATATGAATGGTAACTATAATATACTTAATTATATACATACTGTATCTAAATCCTACCTACCACTATACTGTAGAAATATTGCATGCATCATTATTTTAGGGGGCCCCCATATGCACTGTTAAAAATTTGTTTTATCTCCAATTCTATGTATATATCACTATACTGTACATTTTACAAAAATGTCTCAGTTGACTTATCATGTGAATGTAAAAGAAACCCTCATTTTCAGTAAGGTAAGCATCATAATACAGCGAGTAAATTACTTAAAGAGATTCATTATCTTTTATTAAATATCACAGTATCCATGATTTTTGCCTTACAGATATTTCAGTTTTACAAGTATACACAGGGAAAATACTTAATTAAGACTATTTGATTTTATGCAAGATCCATATGCTACACCACATTGACAGATTTCTAATAATTTGTAAAATTGATTTATAAACACATATATTAATGTTACCAAAGCCTCTGGTATACTACAAAGTTATTTATTTAATTTAATTTCAATGTTAACTATAACGATTTCCTCGAATTCAAAATTTGACAAATAAAAACAAAACCCTTAGCTATTGCTATAGTACCTCTACAATATATTATATTTATTTGTGTCTTTCTTTGCTGTTTTATTGGAGGCGTCTTTAAAGATGTTCACAGTCTACATTCTAGTAAATCCTTTTAAACAGAAAACAATAAGCTGGCTTTACTGCAAAATGTGACTGGAATATTAATGGGACAAATGCCTTTGGGAATATTTTATATGTACACGCTACAATAGTTAGCAATCTTAAACACATTCTTTATCTTAATTTGCTTTTCCAATTCTGATTAACTCTTCCAAGCCTCTCATTCTACAACAGCACCCCACATATAATATATGTAATTTGGTTGCAAAATATTTTATTACATCCTGGTGAATACTTTTCTTCTGTAATCAGTTCTTGATATTTGGAAAGAAAAGCTCCCCATCCCCACAAAATTTGAAGATAAATAGCACGGTGCAACGTTATATTATTTAATTTTAAACCCATTATAGAAGATAAAAATGTACATCAGCAAAATTAGTATCAGAATTAAGCATTGCTTAATTTGATGCTGCAGGTTGCTATCATTGTACATCATGAGTAGTGATGGGCAAATTTATTTGACAGGCATGGATTCAAAGCGAATTTCCAGATTTCCCCACCAGCGAATGTTTTCACCAAACTGCTGCTAAAATTCGCCATGGGAAAATTCACTGTGACTAACAAATTGTCGCTTGTCTAAATTGTTGCACATCAAAATTATTCAGATGTTCATTGACTTCAATGCATTTGGGCAAAAGAGTCCTTACATTACCAATCAAGATATGAGTAGGCACATCCTCTTGGTTACTGGTCCTAATGGGTTCCTTTAGATCAGGCATGGCCAAAGTTAGGACCGCGGCCCATTTTCAAATTTACACCGGCCCTCAGCCTCCATCATGTACAGTGAAATCAGGAATCATGTAGCAGTAATATTTGGGCACATGATTAGTGAAATGATTGTCTATACTGCTGCCTGTGTGCTTAAGGTGTTAGCAATAAACACATAATGGCATGTAGTGACGTGCCGCTCTCGCATATGCTTTTAGGGCTGAAGGTGCAATAGACTTACTGATGTGCCAGTACAGTAAAATAAAGACGTATGCGAGACCGGTGCATCACTACATGCCATTACGTGTCTATTGCTAACACCTTCAGCACACAGGCAGCAGTATAGACGATCATTTCACTAATGATGTGCCCAAATATTACTGCTACAGCTACGCGATTCCTTGTCTAAATGAGGTGCGGAGAATAAGTCCAAACAGACTCCACATATCCACTTCCTAAACGCCGTATACGCATCCATCTTCAGGAGTGAATAATCCTGAATGATCACAAACTAGCTACCTAGGAAATGTTTGTCAGGCTGAATGGTTGCCCCTCACACATTTTCATCTCACTAAATCTGGCCCTCGTTGCAAAAAGTTTGGACACCCCTGCCTTAGATGCAAAAATAAAAATTTCATGGCAGGGTGGAAACAAAGATGGCAAATCTGATCAAGCACACATGCATTTGTGCATTGGGTTTTTAAGAGGTATGAAGGACTTAAAGGGATACTGTCATTGGAAAAAACATTTTTCTCCAAAATGAATCATTTAAAAGTGCTGCTCCAGCAGAATTCGGTACTGAAATCCATTTCTCAAAAGAGTAAACAGATTTTTTTATATTCAGTTTTGAAATCTGACATGAGGCTAGACATATTGTCAATTTCCCAGCTGCCCCAAGTCATGTGACTTGTGCTCTGATAAACTGATAAACTCTTTACTGCTGTACTGCAAGTTGGAGTGATATCACCCCCTCCCTTCCCCCCCAACAGCCAAACAAAAGAACAATGGGAAGGTAACCAGATAACAGCTCTCTAACACAAGATAACAGCTGCCTGGTAGATCTAAGAACAGCACTCAATAGTAAAAACCCATGTCCCACTGAGACACATTCAGTTACATTGAGAAGGAAAAACAGCAGCCTGCCAGAAAGCATTTTTCTCCTAAAGTGCAGGCACAAGTCACATGACCAGGGGCAGCTGGGAAATTGACAAAATGTCTAGCCCCATGTCAGATTTCAAAATTGAATATAAAAAAATCTGTTTACTCTTTTGAGAAATGGATTTCAGTGCAGAATTCTGCTGGAGCAGCACTATTAACTGTTTCATTTTGAAAACATTTTTTTTCCTATGACAGTATCCCTTTAAGAAACTAGTTATAACAATCTCTTGGATAGCAAGGAGGGTGCCCTGGTTAATATTTTGCTTGCATATGTATAGATACATAAGTCATTGACTTCATCCTTGCAGACATAAACTTTGAAACCTAGTTTCAATCTAGTGATTGAATCCATTCTAGCATTCTCTAAGGGCCCAAAGTATTAAAATAATTACCAGATAATACCACCTAGTACCAGATAACATTTGTTTTAATTGTTTGTTTGAAAGTTACCTTATACACAAAGTGGAGTGTTATTATAAAGCTCTCACATTTGTGTGTGTTCAAGTATAATTTTTGTGTCTGAGTAACTTTGCAACAGTTATATTAATCTCATCTGTACCTATAAAAGGTATAAGAAAATTATATTTTATGTACTGTCTTGCAATAAAAATAATCTCCAAGTCATTATAGTGATACAACACTCCATGATTCATTTAAATAAAAAATGCCTAATCCTCCCTACATACAGTATTAATGTTTTTAATTATTGTACAGATGTCAATGTTTAGAAAGCTAAAGCAGCACAATTAATCTAAATTAAAACAGGATGAGAAACATAAAGCAGAAATAATACAGATTTATTTTCATTTGCAAGTGATTACTTATTTTTCCACTCAGCACACACATTTGTATCAGCAAGTTATTACTATAAGGCAAGGGTCTGAGATCCAGTATGACTGGCAGAACTATTTTATATTTGCGGCCCATTGACAGTCCTACTGTTTTTTTTCCTGCCTGAAATAGCACAGGGTGTCGTTACGTGTATTAGATAACAAAAAGAAAACTGTGTAATGTAATTGATGTATTTTGATTAATGAGGCATCACTAGCATGAATGAATATAGTTATTACTGCATTCGTGCATTTTTTAGTTTTCAAACATTTCTATGGCTAGGGTCCTTCAGCATCAAACACACATTTTAGTGAACAATAATAAGGTTGTACAAGGTAATATATAGATAATATTGTAATATATATTACAAGCTACTATATAGGTTCCTAGAAGTTCTTAAAATTCAACAATTTTTAGTAAAACACTAGTGAACTAGTGACTTTTTTTTCGCAAATATGCTACAATTTATAGGCGGGTACAGAGAGGGGGCCGTGTTAAGTTGAGACATCCCTAACAGGTCAAGGCTAGAATATACAATCCTAAGCATGCATACCTATTCTCACCTAATTATCAGCAATTCATGAATTATTGTATTCTATTTATTTAGGGAGGCTTACTTTCCCTTAAAGAGACCAACCACTACAGTATATATTCATATACGTATATAATTATAAGTTCACCAATGAGAGGTCTTCTGTTTTTTTTTTTTTCACATCATATTGCCCCCAGTATTTTTAAACCTGTTACAGTGCCCAGCAACAATAGCAAAAATAAGGCCCTCAAATCTGTACCTGGGATGGCTGTGCCAGCAGGAAGCGTAACAGTAATAGAAGTTCAGACTGAACTGTGCCTGCACGGTTGAGACAGAGCAGCGAGCACGAACTCCACAAACGCGCCTAGGCCTGCCAGTTCTCAGCCTCTCTCCTGCGACCGGCCACGTTAGTGATGTCATTGACACCCTTATGCGCGTTGCGCCGACGAGCCGACACATCGCACCACACAGAAAAAGGCAGGAGGGAGCTATCAATTGCCGGCAAGAGGGAGGTAAGGCCGGGGATAAAATGGACATAAGAAAAACAAAAAAACCCCCCCGAAAAAAATCCCCTTAAAAGTGCGCCCCTCAGTGTTGGCGCCCAAGGCAGCCGCCTACTCTGCCTACCCCTAGTTCCTGCCCTGTGAGCCCATGTTAGAAAATGTATGGGGGAAACCTGTTACCCAAAAAATATTTTTAGGGAATTTTTCTGGCTATCACTTTGAAAAAAGGAAATGACGACGGCGTTTTTTGAACTTTTGATACTTTTTCCACTCATAGAATATGATGTAAGTAACAGAAGATTGAGGAAGATCTATGTACTCCAGTGCACTTCGCCTGGTCTGAGCAGGCTTAGGCAAGTCTGGCGAAAGAGGTAACGTTCAGTAAAATCCGCATTTTAGTGAATTTGCAGAGTAACGTCCATTCGCCAGTGCAAATGAGCGATAGCGCCTATCTCTTTAACACCTATCTGTCTACCTATATGTTATCTCTCACCAAAATTGTGGATTGAATGGTGACAGAGAGGTATGACAATTAAGAGAGTTGCAGTAGTCGATTTGTGTCATTATGAGTGGATTTTGCTTTTGGTGGTATCTTCAGTGTTGAACGGTTATATTTTAGTTTAATATTAATATTAATGAGGTGAACATTACAGGATTGATTGAAGTTATTGCTACATTTAATTGGAGGTGTAAAGTAGATGTCAAAGATAACAGCCAGACCTGAGGAGATGGATTAATAGTCGATCTCTTTATGCAATGTAATGCAAACTATTTGGCATTATATGATTAGAAATATGTGTCTAACACAGGGGTGTCCAACCCATGGCCCGAGGGCCGCATGCAGCCCAGGATGTATATGAATACGGCCCAGTTTGAACTTCCAGCAATCCAGGAAACGTCATGTTTCAATGTCACACACAGAGAGCATATGCATGCGGTCGATAATTGTGTGCATGTGTGGTTTAAATTTTGCATGGGATGTGCGGTGTGTGGCTTCCTAGAACAGAAAAAGCAAAAAACAAGTAAGTGTTTGGTTACTTACAAAGGCAGGTAAGCATTCTTCAATGGCATCGCCCGCTATGATAGGGATATATGCAGCGCCTATATTTGTGAGCAACTTTTTTTCAAGATTAAACACACTAAGAGTAAAATTACAACCAAATTATCTGATGAGCACCTTGATAATTCACTGAGAATTGCAACTACTTCCATTCAACCAGATATTGATACATAAATTTCTCAAACACAATGTCAAAGATCTCACTAGGTTTATGATACCCTCTTTTCTTTTACAATAAAATAAATCAAAAGCTAGTGTTAGTGTTTGTGTGTATTTCAAGTGTGGCTACAGAACATTTTTCTTCTTCCAATGTGGCCTAGGGAAGCCAAAAGGTTGGACACCCCTGGTCTAACAAATCCGATATAAGATTTTCCCTGAATGTAGAAGCTTTTAATGTACTCGGTACAACAGAGGTCAATACCCATTACTCTTGATGGACTAAGCAGTAAAATCTGATAAATAAAGTTCAGCAAACCCTACCCTATACAAGTTTATGCCCAGCTTTTTCAATCAGTTTTTATTTTTTCAAAAAGTATTTGTGTTCAGTAAATTTGGTCAACTGCAGAGTTCGATTTAAAGAACAAATACAGTGTAAGCAATATGTTTATATTGTAAATATAATACATATATAATACACAAAAGCCATGAATATCCTGTAAATTATATCCTTATAAACGGTGAGTTCTGATGTCATCAGTTATAAACGGTGAGTTCTGATGTCATTTCTGTCACATGACTCACTGAAACTTGTGTATTATAATAAATAAAGTACCCCCAGTTGCAAAATATGAGGATATTAGAAGTTACCTCGGAGTTCCATGACCTGTATAAAAACACTCGGCCTTCGGCCTCGTGTTTTTATATGGTCATGAAACTCCTCGATAACTTATAATATCCTTATATTTTACAAGAGGGGGTACTTTATTCACTATATATATATATTGTGGTATGGTGACAAAAAGGTCCCCAGTTTCCTGGGGAAAAGTGATTGATGGAATGTATGTTGGGCCACGGATTCTCAGATATTGTTGCTGAGGTGAGACCAGTAGTGCTGTTAGCAGAGAAACACTATGTCTCTCTGCAAGGTTTTTGTAATTGCTGATCCGGGACTGGTCTTACTGGGAACCCGCAAGAGTAGGGTGGGGCGGATTCCCAAATCCGTAGGCCAGGTTTTCAAGAGGCCCTAGGCCTATTTAGTACACCTGATGCTGAGCAGCAGTGCTGAATGTGTGTGAGACAAACTGCTGGTATTGCTCAGCTTCAGGAGAGAAAACAAAGCATTTATTTTGTGTTAGCCAGGAGGCTGGACATTTCTGTTAAACTGCTGTGTTTCGGTTACCTTCCCCCTGCGAGGGGAAACTTCTGCAGCCGCTGGAAAATAAACGCGGGCAGGAAGCCCTTAAACCGTTCCTGGTGTGTGAAGTCGCCTCTTTTGCAGCCTACCAGCGAGTGAACCCCCACAATATATATATATATATATATATATATATATATATATATATATATATATATATATATAGTCAATGCAGAAATGACGGCACTCACAGGCAAAAAATCAAACGATCCAATAAGGTGAAACCATACGGTTTATTGTGATCCTACGTTTCGGTTCCTTCTTGGAACCTTCGTCAGGTTTTCTTTCCCTGACGAAGGTTCCAAGAAGGAACCGAAACGTAGGATCACAATAAACCGTATGGTTTCACCTTATTGGATCGTTTGATTTTTTGCCTGTGAGTGCCGTCATTTCTGCATTGACTTTATGATTTTCATTTAGGCTGGCACCCAGGCTATTATTTACTTTATGGTGTGCGCTCCACAAACGGACGATATATATATATATATATATATACATATATATATATATATATACATTTCTGACTGTGGACACAATGTGTGTTCCATGGTTTTGTGGAGAGCAAAAATTTTCGCTATAAGCTTTGAAGATATCAGTAGGTTTAATGCTGGTCCATGAAGTCAACGATATTTATAAAGATCCTACTATTAACATGCCAGTACAAGAAGACATGCCAGATTCTAATGCTTTCAAAACATGATCTTAACTCAGTATTTCCATAAAGTCTACTTTAATTTGACTCAACATCTGCAATATTCAATCCACAGTCATCATTCAGTTTTTATAATCTATTCTGACAGTTCTTATAATCTATTCTACATTATATATTCTCTTTGAATTTTAAAAATACATGAGATATTTCTATTTTTCAAAAGCATTAAACCAGAATCCAAGATTTTCAGAGTACAAAAAAATCTCATTAAAAGAAAAGGTTGACTCATGTACGGGAGCAATTTGCATAAATTTATACCATAGATGTAAAGCTATCAGATTACATTAATTAATTCGTCTTTTGAACAATTTAGGCCATAAATGTATTTGCTCAGTGAGCAGTTATATATTATTGTTCCTCTATTCCAGGGAATCACAATTCTCTAAAATATTGAAGTAAAGTAATATTGGGGAAACAAGGTGCTTACAATTTGTTTCAAATACAAATTGATTTTAGACATGAGTTAATCTCAAATGATTTATATCCTAAACACTTAAGATGCCTTAATTTTTATTAATGGGTTATACATCATTATGGGTTAATTTGGGTTTGGTTTATATCATTATACCCCTAGATTAAATTAATATTGCAGTATGTGAAATATAACAGCCTTAGTTTGAAATCTTGCCCTTTGATTAACCAATGCCATTCCTTCAACTGGCAATTTCTATAGGAGTAATTTACAATGCAAGATGCAGTGTGCAAACTGCAATAAAAAAGATGCAATCAGCATGTCCCTTGGATTGAGCAATACCTTCTTTAGACATCCCCCACCCACCCTCTAATTTAAGCGTTTTTGATGGTTATGTTAGGGAGAATTAGGAGGCTCAGCCCACATTAAGGCCCTGCCTTAAGGCAGGTGCTAAGGACAGGGCTATTGCATTTCTTAAGCTGCTTGCTGCACTGAACACTGGAGTTTTGACATGGTGCTCATTTAGAGAGCATCATTCCCCATCAATAATGGGCTTGGCTTGCACCCCTCAGCACTCTTGAACTTGTGTCCGGGGATTAGTAAATTAACAATTATATGTGTTATTTTGTGTTCAGGATAACATTTTGTTTGTTCTTACTGAGCTTTAAAACTGAGCATAACCTTGCCATGCATTTTACAATACATTTTGGAGTGTGGCATAATATTCAACTGGTGCAGCATTTTTAATTGTTGGAAACAGCTTGAAACAGCTTCTAGTAGAAACAGCTTCTAGTTATCATAGAGTGGTTTCTAGATTTGTGTTAAAGAAATAAAGATTACAGCAGGTGACAAACACAAACAGTATTTTTGCATGATATACAGTATGGGCTTGGTCTTACTTTCAACCAATTATTACATTTCTGATACATCTGTTTTGCTTTTATAATTTTTCAATCCCCCCTATACAATTATGTTCTAGATCAAGGGTCCCCGAACTTTTTACCCATGAGCTACATTTAAATGTAAAAAGAGTTGGGGAGCAACACAAGCATGAAAAGGTCCCCTGGGGTGCCAAATAAGGGCTGTGATTGGCTATTTGGTAGCCCTTATGTGGACTGGTAGCCTACAGGAGGCTCTACTTGGCACTATACTTATACTTATACTTATGCGATTAAAACTTGCTTCCAAGCCTGGAATTCAAAAATAAGCACCTGCTTTGAGGCCACTGGAAGCAACATCCAAGGGGTTGGAGAGCAACATGTTGCTCACGAGTTACTGGTTGGGGATCACTGTTCTAGATAGTAAATTATCTTATTTTATTTTCATGTGGTCATTAATCAGAAGCAGAGTGAAAAACAGATTTTGGTTTGAGGTTTTTTTCTACATATGTGAGTAGATGGTATTAAGCTTCTAAAGATAATCAATACTAGCATCAATTTCATATAAAATAAAAGGATAAAGTTTTTCTGCAGTACCTGTATATGCAACGTGCATGGAGCAACATGGTGCATCCTATACCTGTATATGCAACATGCATGGATGGGGGTCCTCACTCTGTTTTAGTTGACAGACAGTATAAAAGGGTAAATTTATGTCACCGGGGGCACAAATGCAAGATCACTAAGGGGTGTAAGAGTGCACCCCTCAGTTATTATTGGCCAAGCACTTATCTCCCCCTGCCTTTGGACATAATATACTTTTTGCTTACTCATGAAAAATCGATGGCTCTTTAAAATTCCTGAGCCACCAATAATCAATTCTCTAGCAACAATACATTTGCATACCCCTATTCAGTTAACCTTAATTTGAACATCAACACAGTTTCAGTGTCAGATGGACAATCTGAATATCATGGTCCCTAAAACACTAAGGGGCAGATTCATCAAAATTGAGTTGCCATTTTTATTTGCTTCAAGTAGAAACACATGAAAGAAAACACAAACATGATTATTTCCTGAAAATTTGATTAATCTTAATTTATTAAAGAAAAAAACTCAAAATGTCACCAGAAAAGTTTTTCTGGTTAATGGGAATTGTCGCTAACAACTTTATTTGCCAAGTTTATTAGAACATTCAATATTTTCAGCTTCATTGAAAATGAACTGAACAATGTGAGTCTTACATAGGTCCAAGTTTTTTAGAGATGAAAAAGTGTCCACAAATATTCTTTCACTTTTTTTCTTAAATGAGGGGGAAAAAATGGTCATTGAAAAAAGTAGCCATTGTTTTTTTTCCCATTGAGCACTTGTGTCTGTGCACTGCACCTTGTAATAGATTAAAAAAACTGCCATAGACATTGTGGTAAATCCCTAGCACCGTGCACCTGTTGACATTCTCTAGTTTGTCTCTATGACATGCAAGCTAGAAGGTGTCCACAAGGAAACCTAAGTGCGAAAACAGCACTCCCCTTTGATTACAGAACTGCTGAAAGCAGGCAGTCCTGTGTTTATGGGAAAGGTGCAGGTTATTGCACTCTATTCTGGAGCAGAAAAATCCAGTGCCATTTCTGTCATGAGACAAGTTGAATTGAAAGGTGAAAGCCAACCAGTAACTTTCAGAGCCTTATTCCGTATTGCTAATAATTTCTAATCGAGGTGCCCCCCTGCCTCTCCACAGCCCACTTTTTACTAAGCTGCTCTTCTTCAAGTCATGCCAGTTATAGACACGGTTTAGTGAGCACTGGGCTTGGGGGAGGCAGGAGTGTACCTCTATTAAAAAAAGATGAAGAACTATAAGGTCAATGTTGGCATAATGACACGTTCCTGTTAAAATCTGTAATGTGTCACTATCCCTTTAACCAGAAATGTGGATCTGTCATAAGTAAATGCCCTTTATTAAATCCAAATCAAATCAAGTTTTTATGTGTCCATAAACATGAAACAAATGATACAGTACCAGAAATATTACTATAAATACTCTTATGTAGTATTTAAGTATTAGCATCATTTAGCAAGTGTATGTACTGCAGTAGACTCCATGATAATATGTGAGGGTAAAATATGTCCTAACATTCACAAAATTACAAACCAGATGCTGAATACAACACAAAGGGGCACATTTAGGGGCCGATTCATGAAACTCGAGTGAAGGATTCGAATAAAAAAAACTTCGAATTTCGAAGTGTTTTTTGGGCTACTTCGACCATCGAATGGGCTACTTCGACCTTCGACTACTACTTCGACTTCGAATCGAACGATTCGAACTAAAAATCGTCCGACTATTCGACCATTCGATAGTCGAAGTACTGTCTCTTTAAGAAAAACTTCGACCCCCTACTTCGGCAGCTAAAAGCTACCGAAGTCAATGTTAGCCTATGGGGAAGGTCCCCATAGGCTTGCCTGAGATTTTTTGATCGAAGGATATTCCTTCGATCGTTGGATTAAAATCCTTTGAATCGTTCGATTCGAAGGATTTAATCGTTCGATCGAAGGAATAATCCTTCGATCGTTCGATCGCAGGATTTGCGCTAAATCGTTCGACTTCGATATTCGAAGTCGAACGATTTTAGTTCCTAGTCGAATATCGAGGGTTAATTAACCCTCGATATTCGACCCTTCATACATCTGCCCCTTACTATGGGTCCAATATCGAGGGTTAATTAACCCTCGATATTCAATCATCGAAGTAAAATATCGAAGTCGAAGGATTTACCGCATTTCGTTTGATCGAACAATCGAAGGAAAAATCGTTCGATCGAACAATTAAATTCTTCGAATCAAACGTTTCGAAGGATTTTAATCCATCAATTGAACGATTTTCCTTCTATCAGAAGGTCCCCATAGGCTAACATTGGTGCTCAGTAGGTTTTAGCTGGCGAAGTAGCTAGTCGAAGTTTTTTTTAAAGAGACAGTACTTCGACTATCGAATGGTCGAATAGTCGAACGATTTTTAGTTCCAATCATTTGATTCAAAGTCGTAGTCGAATGTCGAAGTAGCCAATTCAATGGTCGAAGTAGCCAAAAAAAATACTTTGCAATTTGAAGTATTTTTCATTCTAATCCTTCACTCGAGCTAAGTAAATGTGCCCCTAAATCATTCCCTTTTTAAATGTATGAATATAAAAAAGGAAAGAACTTTTTAATTTTGCACAGTTCCTTTTTTTGCTAGCAAGTTAACTACTTCTTAATTAAAAGAGTCCTTTCTGAAATCTGCGTTCATGCATTACTATTTTTATATTTTTCCAGAAAAACATTAAATAATTTAGAATCCCGAGAGACCTCAGAACCAATATGCCAGATCAAATGCAATTATCACTGTGCATTTTATATTTCATACTTGTGTAGGCTAGGAATGATATTTCCATTCTGCATAGAATATTTTTTTTGACTCTAAGCAATTAGGTACCTGCGCATTGTACAAATTGGCCTTTTGATTTATCCACCTTCGATTTGATGACCTATTGGTGCATACAGTATGGATCTTGAATGAATTAAAGTAAAAAAATTAAACTTCTACAATTTTTTTCTGCCTGAGAAAATTAGACATTTTTATGTGAATCAATATCCCATTTCCCTGAATGAGACAATCTAAAATACAGTAACAAGTAAATATATTTCCCTTTGTTTACCTCTTGGCTACATGCCCAGAGTAACTGCTTTAACCAGTTTGTTCTTAAAAGATTTGTTTTTTTTATCCTTTATTTTTATTTAGATACTAAAAACCGTGACATAGAATGAGCACTTACAGTATTGCCACTTATTTATATTCTCTTCATATCATTTTTTTACTTGGAATTTAAAACCTTTTATGATATCACTTCGACCAATTTTAATGTAGTGTTCTAAATGATGTAATGTACGATGCCCATTGCAGTTACATAAGCTCTAATGACTTTGCCTGCCTGATCAAAATGTAGAGCTTGTTGTTAGCCATTTAAGCAGATTTAAGCAGAGTGGTAGGAAGATTTACTTGCCCATTTCTGGGCAAAACCTGTACACCTGGATTTACACCTACAATGTAGATCCAAGCAGAGGTCTGAAGTACCTGTATTTCCAAATATCGCATACAATAAATTATCCACATGTATTACTCCCTGTTAGACATGTGAGGTTCTGGAGCTTTACCCCCAAACCTGTAGTTTATGGGGAGGTGCACACCACAGAATTAGAGCCAAGATACCTCCATTCTTCAACTCCTAAATACCCTGGCTTTATTGCTATAATACAAAACCTAATGCTTTTTGTTTGATTCAGCACAGTTGTTCATAGGCAGTAACAAATGGTGTCTAAAACAATCCAATAATACAATTCTATCATCTAAGCCATGTGGTTTAAGTCATTATGTTTTTATGTTTTGAATAATAAAATTAAAAGTACTATAAAGTACAACGCTGGTTTCACTGATTGGATATGTGATGTCTACTCTTCCTCAAGTCTGGAATGTCCAAGACAATTTTGTAAAAGCCTATATGTACATCTGCAGAAAATACATTATGCCTTTTCATTATACCTACATAACAAACCCATTTAGGAGTTCTGGTGTGCTGATCTCCATGACTAGATGCAAAGAAGTGTCAGATACAGGAGGATCCATGCAGTCTTACTGATTTCGAATGTAGAGCCAAATGAACATCATACAGAAACAGAAATATAAATTAAAATGGATAAATGGAGCCATGATATAAGTAGCTAGTTTAATCAAAAAAGTGAAAATAATAAACTGTCTCTGTTGAAAACCAAAATCGAGCACAGGTTGTGTTTTTTTATCCTACAGTAGATTTGTTCATTATTAATGATAAATGCACTGGTGAGACCTATCCTTCACTGTTTATAAAGTCATTAATATATGATAAAAAACTATCATCTACATAGTCTCCTGCTATCAACCCCATTACGATTTAAAGCGAACTATCACTTTAATGCTAAAACCTATAGAGTTTTAATTATTTTGCTAAGATATTGTATCAAAGGAAACACACATGTTCATAATCTGTACCCTCTACAACATCCAATATTGATATACATCACATCAAAAGATTAATTGCTGAATATTCCAGTGGAATGTTTCTTTCATTCTGGTGAGCCAATTTACAGGAAATCTAATAATGTCTTCAGTGATGCATGCAGGTAAAAGGAGGAAAAAAAATAGAGCTTTCTGCAAAAGGATGATAAAAACCTAGTAAGAAAAATAAATGTGTCTGAGATTGTGCTAGATTTTAGTACAATGCTTTGAGAATGTGTTGTCCATTTCAACACAAATCCTTGACCTTGGGTTGTTCTAGATGGATGTTAAGAGAAATGTTTGCACTAAAGAAATGTTGATATTGTAATATAGGCATAGGATCAATCATCCAGAATGTTTGGGACCTTGGATACATTAATAAGGGTTCTTAATTTGGAGTGCATACCTTAAGGGTGTATCGTATGGGCAGTTTTACCAGGTTGGAGTTTTCATGGGAAATTTTTCAATGCTGAGAGGAATGGTTCATGCTGTAGGAGCTGCGGGTCTAGGTGGTGGCATTCAGTGCAGTAAAGTGGAAGTGACTACTAATTTAAATGCAGTCCCATGCAAGTGAATACAACATGTTAAGAAAAATATTTTAGTTATGAAAAGCTTAATATTGTAATGCAGGTACCTGTATAGGATCTATTTTCCAGAATTCTTGGGTTATTGAATAAGGGGTCTTTCTGCCAGCATTATATTTATATACATACCCTTGATATTTATATATTCAAATTTGCAGAGGTAAGAAACATAGTGCAGGGACTAGAATAGAATAGGTCTAAAAATAGAGGTGGGGCTATGGAGAAAGCATAGTAGTATAGCAAAGATATGTGTTTATTTAGGTAGAGTCCTGAATAAAGTTATCAGAGCAGGAAAAAAATAATCAGGGACACGTCTAGAATATCCAACAAGCAAGGCTGAGCTGTTTGCAAAAGCTTTGCAACATGCATTTATTTGAATTTTCCCTGGATTTTTAACTGATGATGTGACTTTATTTCTGAAGAATTTGGAGTTTAGTGTATTTCTGCACTGTGAGCACTGTGATCCTGGAATGGGTTTGATAAAAGTTCTAGATCTAAAATATCGCAAGTTAGTATATGTCATCCATTGTGAATAGAATTACAGGTATGGGATCAGTTATCCGGAAACCTGTTATCCAGAAAGCTACGAATTACGGAAAGCCTGTCTCCCACAGACTTCATTTTATCCAAATAATCCACATTTTCTTCTCTGCAATAATATAACAGTACATTGTACTTGATCCCAACTAAGATATATTTAATCCCTATTGCAGGCAAAACTGGCCTATTGGGTTTATTTAATGTTTACATGACTTTTTAGTAGACAAGACATGAAGATACAAATTACGGAAAGACCCCTTATCCAGAAACCTCCAGGTCCCGGGCATTCTAGATAACAGGTCCTATATTAGATATAATAAGTATTAAATAGTATTAGGGGGCAGATTCACTAAGGGTCGAATTTCGAAGTAAAAAATACTTCGAAATTCGACCCTCGAATTGAAATCCTTCGACTTCGAATATCGAAGTCGAAGGATTTAACGCTAAACGTTCGTTCGATCGATCGAAGGATTTTTCGTTCGATCGAAGGATCGAAGGATTTTAATCCAACGATCGAAGGAAAATCCTTCGATCAAAAAAAGTTTAGCAAGCCTATGGGGACCTTCCCCATAGGCTAACATTGACTTCGGTAGGTTTTATCTGCCGAAGTAGGGGGTCGAAGTTTTTTTTAAAGGGAAAGTACTTCGACTATCGAATGGTCGAATAGTCGAACGATTTTTACTTCGAATCGTTCGATTTCGTTCGAATTCGAACGAATTTAACCAATTCGATGGTCGAAGTACCCAAAAAATACTTCGAAATTCGAAGTATTTTTCATTCGAATCCTTCACTCGAGCTTAGTGAATCGGCCCCTAGAAGTCCCATAATAATCATAGAAGGGTCACAAAATACGTTTATAGACCGTTTATAGTGCATACACAAAAAAAGTAACACTTTTTCAATGGCATGGTGTGTTTGTATTTTTGTGTGTGTGTGTATATATATATATATATATATATATATATATATATATACATATTGTGACAGGGTGTTTGGGAAACACCACTGTCTTAGAGCAAAAGACACACAAAAGAGTGCATTTAAACTGCATTGTATGTGCTGCAAAGGAATATTTGGCTCAGGTAGGGTTAATATTCCCTATCAGCCAGGTAATTAAGTGGCAGCTGAGAGAGGAGCTACCTGACCATGTAAAAGGGCTGTGTGAGCACAGTTCAGGGCTCTCCAGGGAAGTGAGGGGCTGTGAGAGACAGAGCTGGGCAGAAGGGTCCTTTCTGCCAGCAAGAGAGTTCCAGAGGTTGGAGCCTAAATCCCTTGTGGGGAAAGAAAGAGAAAAGGACTGGCAGAGGCTAGTGAGTCTGAGTCCCAGGAGGGTAAGCCAGCAGGGCTGAGTGTGAAGCCCAAATACTTCAAAGCGCAAGAGGGTGAGAGTTTCCCTTGATGGTGAGCGACCAGAGGGGGGAAAACCCTGAATGTTTTGCAGTGTATTTGCTGAACTGTACCCTGCATGTTCTACAGTGAAGTTGAACTGTAACCTGAACATTTTTCTGTTGCCTTTTCGTTGGAATGTCCAGTGCTTAATAAACCTGTGTTTTTTTGTCTGAAGCCTTGGTGTCCCTGTCTCTAAGCTCAAAAATCCTACGCTACCTGCCTACCAAACGCTAATTCCCCCATAAAAGTGCATGTGCAGGCCGGTGGCATGTCACAATTGGTGGAGGATGCGGGCAGAGCTTTAAAGAGACATACACCTGTTTAAAAGCCTGGTAAGCATTACCCTTAAGAGACTGTACTAATATGGCAACTGGTGCTGTAAATCCCCATGCTACAGCTGTTCAGCAGGAGGCTGTGTGTACTGTTGGAAAGCAACAGGAACCACAAGATGGCGACTGGTGGAGGCAGTTCCACTGTGACTGGGAAAGAATCAGTGTGCCAAGTCTGGGAAAGAGATATGCCTCACAAGTGAAGGGTGAGCATTTCTGTGAGTTGCAAGCAGCAGTGGCAGCTCCTGTAAAGTCTGTAGGAAAACAGACAAAATTTTTCTGTCTACCACAAAGAAAGTTCTACCAACAGGCTTCCTTAAAGGTGCAGCGGCCTGTGGAATTGCAACAGACTGTCAAGGAAGTGAGAGCACCTTTGCTTGCACAAAAGGAGACCCCTACATCTGGATCCAAGGCAGGAAACTGGTTCCAAAGAGGTGGTACCCCAAAGTTGGAGCTCCAGCAGAATACCAAGGAGAGAGGCTATGCTGATTTCCAAGTCCGGTCTGGCATAATTGGCCAGAGTTCATCCCCAGCGGTTCCACACCAGATGCCCTACAGGAATGGTGAGACTGTTCTTAAAGGGGTGGTTGAAAGGGAACAGCAGGCTGGGGGGATACAAGACTGGAACTGTGGGAGGAAAGGCAAGGTCCTGGGGCCTAAAGAGTTAAGTGTGCAATCAGAATGCACTGTGCCTGTTAAAGGTATTGCTGAAAAGTCAGTAGAGGTAAAAGTGAATGGGATTTCACTGTGGGTCACACTGGACATTAACTCACCTAAGTCAGTGGTGTTGCATGAACTGTTAATGTTTATTCTACTACCGCACGAGGTCCCTGAGAAGCAAGAGAACTCAAACCTGACTGTATGTCTTAATTTTGAAACCACAAAAGGGACTGTTATCCACTCACTTATGGTTGCAAGTGACGGTGAAGAGGAAATTGTTCTGGGAACAGACTTTCCCCTATTCTGGGAGTTGTGGGGAAACAACAACCCAATGGATGTGGAACAATCAAACCAGGTGGTAAATAATGTTGGTGTTATGCAAAATGTTATGTGTAATTTTGCAGTCCAATGTCCAGATGGGAATCCTATGTGTGTGACTGTGGGGTGTGAGGTAACTCCCATAGTAAAAAGTATAAGGGGGACCCCCAAGGTAAATGTTCCCCTAGCGAATGTGAATGAGGTAATTCACAGTGGGGATCACCAAAAAGCAGAGCAGGCGTGTCTGCAACAAAGTAGCTCAAGTGAGAGAGAAAATGTCTTGAGTAAAATGTGCCTTAATGTTTTGCTACCTGAAGGGTTAAATCAAAGGGAGAAAAACTCTTTGAGGCATGTCTGTGATTCCAAGTGTGAATGTCTTAAAGGTGAGGCAAAACCTAAGCCCTGCACTTTGTGTGACTTGTCTGTGAATGTGTACAAAACAGAGCCTGTAAAGTGCAGTAGTTGTTCTGGCCCAGGTCATATGGCTGATAATTGCACAATTGAAAGGTCTACTGCGGCAATAACCGAGCTGATCAAAGTCTATGACCAGTTGTGTCTGCAACTGAACTCAGGTGGAGAGTCCCAGTCTACTGAGAGCAATCCCTTAGAGAGACAGGGATATGTCCGGCTCACTGAGTGTGTAGTGAGTGAGAACAGACCTGAGTGTGCTGATATGGAGAATGGTAACATGGCTGTCAATGGGGATAAGCCACATGGAGTGACTGTGGTTGAAAGCAAAGTCATGACTCCTGTGTTACATTCCATGGAAAGAGTCTTGCAGTCAGAATTGGTCTGTCTGACAGAGGATGCATTGGGTCCCAATACAAGTAATGCCAAATGTGAGTTGCTTGCTAACCCTGAGCGTGTGACCGAGTGTGTGTCTGGTTGTATAACACAAGTCTGTGAGCAAGATGCAACCAGAAAGCAGACTAAAACTGTTGGCCATGGGCTTGAAGTGAAAGCCCTTGGTGTGTTTAAAAACCCATCATTGCCAGTTGTGGAAGGACACCCTATATCCCAGGCAGTGGGTAAAACTGAAATGCAAAGCGTGCATGATGGTAACAGAGATGCTAAAGTGTGTGTGTCTTCCCTAGTAAATAAAATTCAGGAGTTGGAAGTGTGTGTGGCTGCTCCCATAGAGACACATGTGTCGGATTCATGTAGTAGCGATAATAAGTTGGCCTTAAAGTGTCCATCCGAATGTGACTCCCATGGTTCAGGCATGATAACCAGGGAGAGTAAAGTAAGGCAAAAGTGCAAGCAGAACAGTGGGAATGAGACGCCTAAAAGTGTGTTAAGTGAGAGACCTGAAATCTTTGACTGCCAAGCTGTGTGTGTGAACATAGCCAGTGCAAAAGATGGTGTAGAAACTAGTACCATGAGTGTTAATGGTGATAAGCCAGACAGAGTGTCTGAGGAGGTGAGTGATGAAAATGTACACCTGCCTCCTGAATCTGTGTGTGTGCAGGTGCCAACCACACATCTGTTCTCCAGTGAGCCCATCTGTGTGAGAGTTGAAACACAGTGTTCTGGAGAGGAAAAAGGACGTGAAGGCATATTTAAAGGGGAAGTTAAAAGTCCTTTAGCAAAATTTGTGCCTGTCCCCACTGAAGTGAAAGTGACAGATTCAGCACCAGCTGAGTCTATCAAAGAGGCATGTGAGTTAAGACCTGATACAGAAGAGGTCAAGTGTGGGTTGCCTGTTAACACAGAATGTGTGTTTGTGTGTCAGAGTTTGTGACACAAATCTCTGGTAAAAAGCCCCCTACAACCCATGAATGTAAAATGCAAAGTGTTCATGGTGTGGACAAAGACACTGAAGCATGTGTGTCTGATCTTGCACTATTTGATCAGAAGCAGGAGACTTCTTCCATAGGAACACATGTGTTAAATGTCTTGCAGGTTAAAGAAAGGCCAAGATCCCTTTTAAAGGGATGCGCTATGGACAAACGGGTCCCTAGCCCTTTAGTAAAAGACAAAGTGAGTGAAACCTTGCATTTCAAAGGCAGAATGAGCCCTTTAAAGATAAAAGGTGCAAGTTTACAAGAGAGCATGTGTCTGTATACTCTGATTGACATGTATGTGTTGGATCTTTCACATGCTAAAGAAAGGTCAAAATCATGTTTAAAGGGTTATGTAACTAAGAAGCGGCAATCTAGCCCTTCAACCAAAGAAAGACTGGAGGTAGAAATCCCTTTAAGAGAGTTTCTTTTGGGATGGCAATGTGTTCCGCCCCTGGGTCGAAACAGAGGGGGAGGATATGTGACAGGGTGTTTGGGAAACACCACTGTCTTAGAGCAAAAGACACACAAAAGAGTGCATTTAAACTGCATTGTATGTGCTGCAAAGGAATATTTGGCTCAGGTAGGGTTAATATTCCCTATCAGCCAGGTAATTAAGTGGCAGCTGAGAGAGGAGCTACCTGACCATGTAAAAGGGCTGTGTGAGCACAGTTCAGGGCTCTCCAGGGAAGTGAGGGGCTGTGAGAGACAGAGCTGGGCAGAAGGGTCCTTTCTGCCAGCAAGAGAGTTCCAGAGGTTGGAGCCTAAATCCCTTGTGGGGAAAGAAAGAGAAAAGGACTGGCAGAGGCTAGTGAGTCTGAGTCCCAGGAGGGTAAGCCAGCAGGGCTGAGTGTGAAGCCCAAATACTTCAAAGCGCAAGAGGGTGAGAGTTTCCCTTGATGGTGAGCGACCAGAGGGGGGAAAACCCTGAATGTTTTGCAGTGTATTTGCTGAACTGTACCCTGCATGTTCTACAGTGAAGTTGAACTGTAACCTGAACATTTTTCTGTTGCCTTTTCGTTGGAATGTCCAGTGCTTAATAAACCTGTGTTTTTTTGTCTGAAGCCTTGGTGTCCCTGTCTCTAAGCTCAAAAATCCTACGCTACCTGCCTACCAAACGCTAATTCCCCCATAAAAGTGCATGTGCAGGCCGGTGGCATGTCACAATATATATATATATATATATATATATATATATATATATATATATATATATATATATATATATATATATATATATATATACATATATATATACATATATACATACATACATACATACATACATACATACATACATACATACATACATACATACATACATACATATATATATATATATATATCTATATATATATATATAGACAAATACAAGAGTTCCTCTGCACTCAACCCATTATAAATATATTTAAGACAGAGACATTTTGTGAATACTGCTACTGAAAAATGCCTTACCCTTTAAACAAAACAGGGATTGTTTGTCCATAAATTGCAATATATTTAAGCTGGACAACTACGTCAAAGTAATCCCATATCTGGCCAGACCTTTGCTCAATTTTCATCTGATCCGTTAAGATTTCAAATGCTTTATTATACATTTTACAAAGGGACTAAGTTTTACATGCAACTTACTAGCTGCTTTCAAAGTAAAACTCCCAAACTTGGCTGCCCTTTTATTAGATACCAGTGGGATCACCTGACTATAGTTGAGAAGGGTGGGAGCTACAACATGGAGCTGGTCACTGCTCCTGTTTAACTATAACAAACAAGGGAAAGTTGTGCTCACCACTAATTTTTAAAAATTAGTGCAGAGGACCTCTTGTATTTGTCTATATGTATTCTGTGGTCACAGCCTCATTGCACCCCTGCCTAATGTTTTTAAAAATTAGTGGTGAGCACAACTTTCCCTTGTGTGTATATATATATATATATATATATATATATATATATATATATATATATATATATATATATATATATATATATATATATATATATTCATTATCCAGAAACCTGTTATCCAGAAAGCTCTGAATTACAGGAAGGCCATTTCCCATACACTAAGGGGGTTATTTACTAAAATCCGAATTTATCTCATTGCCCCAATACAAAAAGCTTGACCAAACTTCGATTTTGCCTTATTCAATAAACAATCAACCTGATTTAATTGGATCGGTAACAAGCTCAAACAAATTGTGTGAAAATCCCAATCGTTCATTTTTTTCTGGCTTACTTCCCAAAGAGCTAGATTTTATCTAGTTTTTGCCCGAAAACTCCCCGAAATAAATTTTCATGCTTAACCCAGAGTAGATCACCATAACTTCAATTTGTATGGGTGCATCTCCCATTGACTTATACATGAATTCAACAGGCCTAAGATGATGGATTTTTGAATTCTGGCTTTTTGAAGCATCGGGAAAAAACAAATCTCGAAAAATTCTAGTATTTTTTTCCACAAAAAAGTTGAGTTTTTGCCCCAAAAAGCAGAAAAAATTGAGGTTTAGTAAATAACGGCTTTCATTTTAATCAAATAATTCAGATTGAAATAATTTTTTATTAATAATAAACAGTACCTTATAGTTAATCCGATATAATTAATCCTTCTTTGTGGAAAAATAATCCTAATGAGTTTAATTATTTAGTTAATTAATTATTAATTTATTAATTAAATGTTTAAATGATTTATATATATATATGTCAATTTTGGTGAGCGCACTCTTACCGGATTTCTTAGATGGTGGGTGCGTTGGTCAAGTTTTTTGCATACATTGTAGTAAATGGACCCGCACTCCAATGTTCTTAGTGAAGAAAAGTAATGTGCTTTATTCACAAATGCATATCCAACGTTTCGGTCCACACATCCTTGAGAAAGGTCCCAGTGTGGACCGAAACGTTGGATATGCATTTGTGAATAAAGCACATTACTTTTCTTCACTAAGAACATTGGAGTGCGGGTCCATTTACTACTTTATATATATATATATATATATATATATATATATATACACACACACACACTCGCAATTTAGAATAAAGCATTCCCAGGCCAGCACTTCCCTTAGTAAATCAAGTGATTTTATTTTTCACACATCACAGTGCTCCAACGTTTCGGTCCCTCTTGGTACCTTTTTCAAGGATGAAAAAGAGGGACTGAAATGTTGGAGCACTGTAATGTGTGAAAAATAAAATCACTTGATTTACTAAGGGAAGTGCTGGCCTGGGAATGCTTTATTCCAAATTGTGAGTATATGATTGATATTTGAGCGTGCACCCCTGCAATTGCTTTGTTGGAGTGTGGATACTGAAGATAATATATATAATATATACAATAAACGTTCATCTGTTTTCTCCTGATGAAGAGCCCTGTGTGGGTTCAAAATGTCGAGTTCAATAAAAAACGTTTATTTCCATCAAAAAATTACCCTGTGAGTGCCGCTATTCTGCAAAGTGATATATATATATATCTAGTTTCAAGATAGACCTTCACTCCGATTTTCGTGCAATTTTATCTTTTATTGTGCATCACAGTGTATCCAAGGGGCCTTTATCAAGGATAAGTTACTGATGACAGTATTATACAATTTATACCCATAAAACCGCTCAAAAAAGGCCACATTAAGTCATCACAGCCTTATTTACATAATTAATGACCACATATATGTATTAACATCAGTGAAAATATTCATTCCTCACCACTAGGTGTCTCTTTCAAGCAATTGAGTAGAATGTGATAGTCCATTCAAAGTGAAGTCCAAAAGTTCAAAAAATATATACTGTACATTGTTTTCAGAAACAGCAGATACAGATACAATACCTAGAATATAAAAATGAAACCAATATAAGTGCTACAATTCATAGCAGCATTGTATCATATTAATACATTCTCCTATACAGAAGAATTACCTGTTTTATGTTAAAAAGCAACTCAAAACCAGCTTTCCATTTAACCCCCTAGGTGCCTCTCAATCCAGTTCATGGATCCAAAAGGCTTCCCTTTTTAAAAACACCTTATTTAATTCACCGCCTCTTACTCTGGCAGGCACATGTTCTATAGGCAAGCATCTAAAGCTAGCAGGACTGTGGCTGGCCTCTGCCCAATGTTTAGCAAATAATTGTTGTTCAATGTCCTGTTTTTTGTTTTTCTCAGCCCTGTTTGGGTCCAAGTCCAATGCTACCCGAATGCTAGCTCTGTGCATGTTAATCCTTTCTTTAAGCTGTTTATTGTTTTGCCGCAATATATTAAACCACATAGGCATTTAATAATTAACAGTATATTACCCTGGATGTGTCACACGTCATTCTTTCTCTTATCGTGTATATTTTGCCTGAATGGGGATGAGTAAAATACTGTAAGTGCCTTGAATTAAACTACTACACATAACACAGGCTGAGCATTTGTAGACCACAGGCTCCTGTTCGAAGAAATGTTGCACCTTAATGTTTCTTGCCCTACTGTATCCAAACCTAGGTTTTATGGGCAATTTTTTGGACAATTCCTCATCACTGGATACAATTGGTCAATATTTTTTAACACTTTGCTGTATAAGTGATGAATTTGGACCATATTGACTAATGTAATAAATATTATTGTCCAGTGATATATATGGCATTTTTGCATTATAAATACAAAGCAAAATATTTTTCTTTAAAGGTATCCCAATATAGCTGCAAAACACATATGCACTGTTAATAATTACAAATACAACATTTAAGACAAAAATTAAAAAAGGTGGCCAACTGCAAATTGTCTACTACTAAAATCAACTACGAATATCAACTACGACTAGGTGAACTACCTCTTTAATGCTTAAACAAAGTTGTATTTACAGTATTTTGCTAAGATATTCTGTAAAAGGAAAACATATTTGCTATCTGTACACTCTACAACATATAGTATTGATATACATCACAAAAGATAAATAGCTGAATATTTTGGAGGAATGTTTTTTTTATTCTAGTGAGCCAATTTACAAGAAATCTGTGAAATCTAATAATGTCTTCAGTGGAGCATGCAGGCAGAAGGAAGAAAAAAAAAATAGAGCTTTCTGGAAAACGATGATAAAAACCCAGGAAGAAAAATAAATGTGACTGAGATTGTGCTAGATTTTAGTGCTATATTTTTTAGTGTTTTCCATTTCAACGTAATTTCCTGACCTTGGGTTGTTCTAGATAGAGATTTTAAGAAAAATGTGTATTAAGAAAATCTTAATATGGTAATGCAGGTATACAATGTAGTATGCTTTGGACTTGGTTTACTAAATAAGGGGTCTTTCTGTAATGTGGCGTGCATGCTTAAAGGGTCCTTAACACAAAAAAAATATGTTGCCAGTAACATGTCTTTATGATAGATTCACTCATGCAAAGGTTTAGAAGCAAATATATCCAATTCAAAGCTCAACTTTTCTTTATCTCAATCAGAAACTCAAAAGCAAACACTATAAATCCCAAGAGGCTTTGCAGAAATGTGAGAGTAACAATAGTTCAAAGATGACATATGCATAATTAATTGTTGCAAGTGTATCTTAAGGGTACAAACATTCCATAAATGCAGTACTCCCCAACCTACATTATATTCCATGAAACATAGGTGAAATCTATTACTATAAATGGAAAAAAATCCTTGAAGAGCATTAATTATAACTGATAACATCACTAAGCATCGTTATAATTGAGGATATAATTTACAGGAGATTCAGGACTATTGTGTTTGATATATGTATATAACACACATAAGCTTGATTGTAACTTATATCCTTATGAATGGTACTTAGTGTGATATATATATATATATATATATATATATATATATACATATATATATATATATATATACACATACAGGGTTGCACTGGGGGGCTTGGGGATCACCGGACTGCTGTCTCAGGGCCCCCCTCCCCTGGTACTTAGTCCCCTTTGTGCCCCAGCCCCTGCCGCAACCTGCCTCCAGCCTGTCTGACCACTCACCCCTTCCTTCCTGTGCGCACCTTTGTGTGTACCTTTTTTCTTTGTGAGTCTGGGGCAGGGTAGGACTGGCAGGGAGCAGGTCTGAGCCTGCGGGCCCACAAGAGCCGGGGCCCACAAGAGCTGGGACCCACCAAGTTTTCTCCAGGTGTCCCACTGGCCCAGTCTGACCCTGTAAACATATATTTATATATATATATAGAGAGACCCCCCCACAATCAGTATTGTTATGGCATCATACATTGTAGAAATTCAAAGCTAAATATTTTTCTTCTAAGCTATCTCAATCTAGCCAAGCTGTCTGGAATCAAAGAGGTCAACCTTCCCACCCTATTCTTAGACTATCATTTCAATTGACAGGCAATATATTAGATTTTTGCTATTTTCTTCTTTCTCCACTTGTCTAAAACAGTGCCATTCCCCCTGACATCTATAAAACCAATTTCTGAAGAAATACTAATTCTTCTTTCATTGTGGAAAGCTGTGGCAGAGCGACTCAAACATTGTAAATGTCAGTTTTGGTTTCATCAAGTATGTTGAAGGGGTAGATATATTGTGCAAAGTATCTCTATATGATCTATCAAAACAATGTCATAGCATGTATTAAGAGAGTGGTGCTTGTTAGGCTGAAAGACAAGTGTGTCAAACTGTCATAGTAAGTGAAGTATTTATGTAATTTCACTGATTTTGAAGGTACAGCAATATAACCATTTATATATTTAGCTTTTACATTGGTTTCTTATAAAGATTGAGCAGTGATATTGTAGTAACTGTATCAATCAGGCTATCCATTCCATAGAGCAGGATTCATTGCTGTACACAGTCATAAATATCCTCCCTTGCAAAGAAGCAGCCAGAATGAAATGAAATACGCGCTCGAGCTAAATCTCAATTTTCCTGGCAATAAGACACATAAATGATGGATGCACACTATAAGGTCACCTTGATATTTAACAATGCATTTTACAAGTAGATAGGTAAAAGGTAATTGTAACATAATTATTGTAGTACGGGTTGTGGGTTGTAATTATAAAAAATGAAAAAATGCTGTAAATGTTTGCGAGTTGTGTTTTATTGCTTAATAAATCCTTCTAGAGTGAGTATATCATCAAGTGATATTCTCTGTTAATGCTCCTGATTTTTCACAAGCAAGATCCATTTGGGCTTTGGAGAAAAACTGGAATTTATGGATACCTAGCATCTGGATTAGTATAACAATTTAAAGGTATCTGTTGAAATAAAAATACAAATGCATTTATTGATAATAATTAGCATGCTTTGTCATGTAGTTTGACAAACGTTGACTGTAGTGAAAACTTTGGTCCTTTTATTACATTGTCCCTTTATCTTGATAATATCAGGCTTTTCACTCAGCAGCTCTTATTCAAAACTACTGTCAGCAGTCAAGGGCTATTTAAATGTGTCTGACTCTAGCTTTTATTCTCTCTATCCTCCTGGGATTTTATAGAGGTACTGGGAGACAGAGGGAAGCAGCTGGTTTCCTCCAGCTCAATGCAGGTTTCTATATCCCCTACTCACTAAGTATTGGGTCTTGTCAGTAAGTTGAAATGGAACCAATGTGGATATTTGTTTCCAAAGTAAGCAAGTGAATTGGAGACACCACTTAAATAAGCGCTAACACAGAAAACCTGAGTAAGAGCTACTGAGCTCAAAGTATAAGGCCTTTAATATCTTTAAAATGCCAGAAAAAAAAGCACAAGAGCGAAGACCATTTTGAGTATGTTTACACCCAAAGCAGGCTTTTTTACCTATGCATGTATGCATTTGTAATTCTACTTCTGTAACAATAAATATGTGTTAATTTTGCGTTAGCAAGTGCAGTGAGCAAAGTGCACTTTTGCTCTCAGTGTTGCAGAAAAAAATAGTTTCATTAAAGGAACTAGAATCCAAGAGCACTGTATATTAGCGCTTGGCACTGATCAGTCCTTCCTATCCTCAGTTCCAAATCAGTATGTCTATAAGACAAATGCAGTGCTGATTTGGGATGAAGCACCCACATATTAATTTTGATGAATCACCCACAACTGCAATAAATGCAGCACAGTTGCACCAAACAAATTACCCAATTCTGAATGCAATTAATTCTGGGAAAACATCCCAACTGCACTAGAAATGGCACTTTGCTCACTGCACTTGTGGATGTACAGTAAATGTTCCCTGTAATGTGACAATAAATTTATATTACCAATGTGTTTATCTTCAAACAAGCTCTATACAATAGGTAAACTGACTGAACCTACTTGTCCCAGATGTGGAGTGTGGGATGGCTCCTTTTGGCACATGCTTTGGACCTGTCCATTGAGTGCACAATACTGGACTATTTGTGAATACATATTTGAAATCCTTGATCTACCAAGATTAAGCTCCCTTAAAATCTGCCTTCTAGGTAAACTTGATGACATTCTCCCACTAATCATGTTAGGACCATGGTAAGATCATTTACATTCTAAGACAAAATGTTGTTAATCATGCACTGGATAGCCCCAGTGACCCCAACCAAAACCAAATGGCTTGATAATGAGAATAAGATGTTATTGGAGATGTTTTTTTGTGATATTGCTTTACTCCCTCTTTTTCTTCTGTATCTCCCCCTTGTTTTTAAACTAATAAAACAAAACATAACTTGCTACAAATAATTGTTTACCATCTTATTGCCAAATATAGTATTTTTTCATATATAAAGCATATAGCATTATGTGACAAAATTGTGAAAATGGCTACATTGCACAAATCCAGTTACTAATATCAACCAATCAGCCAAATGAACAGTCTATTGGCAACTTTAATATAGTATTTAAGCACCTTTGTTCATTCACCAGTCTCTATATACCATACATGTAGGGTATGAAGTCAAAATTCAAGTTGCATATTACAGAATCTTTATCACAAAATCTCTTGAGTGGAATCAGCTTTTTATGAAGTCAGGGGCATTATGCAAAGTGCAAAAAAGTGCAACACATCCTTAATTATTTTAATATAGAGTTATATAGTTACATAGTTAAATTGGGTTGAAAAAATACATCAAGTTCAACCCTTCCAAATGAAAACTCAGCATCCATACACACAACCCTCCATACTTAAATTCTATATACCCATATCTATATTAACTACAGAGTTTAGTATCACAATAGCCTTTGGTGTGTCTGTCCAAGAAATCCAGGTCACTCTTAAAGGAATCAGCCATATGTTACTGAAGTATTTAGTGTTCTTTTGTTATGTTCCAAAATAGTATGTTGTATAGTATAGTATGGGTTCAAATAAAGTAGAATGTGGGTGGTACATATTTTTATAATATTTTTTAGCATGAACATATTTTCAGTGTTGTTTGTAAGGTAATTGGTTGTCAAACAATTTCCCCACTTCTACCTCTCTAAATTTGCCAATGTCATTACATTTGTCTGTAAATCACCACATACCGTTATTATTTGAGGTAACCCTTTATCAAAGGATCAGTTGCCATAGTTACTGTTGTTATGGTGTCTGTGCCATGCTTACAGTTAAAAGTGTGACACTTGACAAAGGTCAGTGTATGCCCGAAACATGTTGTGCATTTTTAAAACACTTAACAGCAGATTTAATGCATTTCTCTGTGTCCTCTCCCATTTATTCATATTTCTCTGCAAGTTGTACATGATGTGGAGTGCAGCACTGAAGTGCTATGTGGCAGAAATATCCATACAAGTGGGATCTTTACTTATTTTGGTTGTACCAATGAACGTGTTGCCAGTGTTAGAGCTGGAATTTTTCACCACGGGTGCTGTTACCATGTTGATAGTGGGAATTATCAAAACGGTACCATATGTTACTGGTACTATTAGCATGGAAGCTATAAAAACAGTTGTCATTGTAACTGTGTCTATGTCATAGTTGCTGTGGTAACTGTTCAAATGAAATGGAATGGAAATGGAAACATTCAAAGGGATAGTAAACTTGGTAAACTTGGTGCCATTTACCATGTGAACTTGTTGACATTTACCATGTGAACTGTTACTGCAGTGATAGTTGCAATGAAAACCATGATCACTGATATTTTTGCCATGGAATCTATTGCCATAGCGAGAATTACCAGCGAAATTGTGCAATGATGCCCTGCAAACTGTTGCTACCATTAGAAGGCAAATTTGTTCCTAAGTGATTTCTGTGAAGATTAACAAGGAGTTATGACCTGCTATCTAATATTTATCTATTTACAGGCCTACTTTCTACATAAATTTATTTCTGTACTATAGGTCTATAGTGTTTTGCACTCACTAAACTTGTATTCGCTTTGCTGGTTAATTCATACAAATCCTCCAGCGTGGTATGTCAATGTTAATACCGGGATGTCAGATGTGTTGATCTTGATGCAGGAATTTCAGCCTTGTCAGTATTGATACAGGCACATCAAATTCATTTATCTTAATGCAATAATGGCAAGAGACCACATGGCAAATATGTATTGTTGATTTACAGAAAAAAAATCAACACAAAACTGTATAGAGCAAAAAAGTTCTGTCATGGCTAATCCACAACACTTATTTTTTAATATTAATACTCATATACATCCGTTAACAAGAGAATCACAATTCCCTAAACTCTTCGCTGTGCGGCATCTTTATTCAGTTTTTTAAAATACATGTGCTCTTGAACTCAGTATTTTTGAGGATTTCAGAAACTAAATTTGCATTACATTTACAATGTGAAGAGGTCGATTTGTCTTCTAGTATTAATTTCTGTAGCATCAGGAATATGTCCTCAAGGCTAAAGTGTGTTCTGAGTTGTAAAACTGGCAAACCATCACACTGCACTAACATATATTAAAAATGTGTTATGCCTTGATTCATTGATGGACAAATGAATAATTGCTAATTAAACCACAGCATTGATTTAATATTAAAATAGACCTCAGATTTAAGTTTCCGTAAACTAAATTTAATATTCTTATAACTGAAATTGACCTTTAAATCAACATTTACATTTATCACTGTGTCATAAACATAGACAATGTACAAAAACTAACAGGCAGGTTAATTGTTATCTGATTAAACTGAGCCTAGTGTGTGTAAATGTGATAGGGACCTTAGATTGTAAGCTCCACAGGGGCAGGGACTAATGGAAATGATGATGATGGATTTATTTAATTTCCAACAATTTTTATTGACAAAGGACAAGTGATATTTTCATATGTCATACATAGTGAGAAGTACCGTAGTACATTGTCCAAAATCAGTTATTATATAGAACAATTAACAACAGATCCGTAACAAATAAAAGAAAAGAGAAAAAAAAAAGCGAGAATATTGGGTTTTAGAGATGGGAAATTAAACACCAGAGACCTAATACCAGATGCCAGATACCGACCTTAGATTAACAGTAACAAACATAAAATTAAACACCAATTTTTTTGTACAATATATATTCCCAATATTAAACAACGTGCAGATTAACCTCTGAAATAGCATTTTGTAACCCCTAAGTATGAAAATCAGTTCCATCTGAGTAATTACTATGGTTCCAAAGTAGCCATTTATCGTAATACTTGTGTAAAGATTGGTTATTCTTTGCGATATAATATTATATCTTGCTTGTATCATTCATTATACTGAGAAACTCCTGATGATGGATTTATGTAAATGTATATGGTTATTAACATTATACAAAATATGTAGGAGATGTATTATTGGAGATAATATGCCCCCACATTGAGAATAATGGTAATTGGTAGTGATGGGCGAATTTATTCGCCAGGCGCGAATTCGCGGCGAATTTTGCGTGATTCGCCGCCAGCGAATAAATTCGCGAAACGCCTACGAAAATTCGTGGCAAAAATTCGCCGGCATCAAAAAAAAAAATTCTGAAAAAACGGGCGCCGGCGTCAAAAACTGCGCCGTTTCGTGAATTTTTCGCCATTTCGCGAATATCGGGCGAAATTTGCGAATATTTCGGTGAAGCGAAACGGTGCAAATTCGCCCATCACTAGTAATTGGTCTCAGTTGGAAGATAAAGATACTTGTGAAAATAGTGATGAGATTTTAGTCAGTTTACCAATTTTTAAGAATTTAAAATGGCAACTAATAACTAATATTGTACGTTGTTATTTATGAAAACCATCTACATATTACCCTATCCAGTCAAAAAGCTCCTAGATAGATATGTTTCATAAGAGGTCCAAAAGGATATTGAGAATATATCATCTAAACCTAGCCACAGATTTATTGAAGATAACCTTTCCCCTGGAGAATATAGAGCTCTTGATCTTTGAAGGCAAAATACAAATATAGTGATTAAGTGTGCAGACAAAGGGGTCCGTTTACTAAAGTGCGTTAAAAATATTCGCACAATATATAGACAGAATTTTCGCCAAATATGTTATCGCCAGTTTACTAACCTGCGGTAAATATAAATTTGCGAATTTTCTTGCGCAAGAATAATTGTTCGCCAGTTATCGCATTTGCTGAAAATAACGCTACGTACACATTAACGCATGGTTTACTAAACAGCGAAATGTGCTAAAGACAAAATTAACGCCAGAATATTCGCAAACTTTTACCGCCACATATGAAGTGGCGTAAAAGTATTTTTTCTGCCAGAAAATTCTCAAGGGGCAGGAAATATCCCATAATAATGTTTTTTTTTTACCCATCATTCTTTGCTGACAGGAGAGAGATCTGTAGCTATTGCTGACAGGATGTTTTGGCTTCTGCTTCTATCTGGTGCAACAGCAGCAGTTTCAGCTCAGAGTCGTATTATTGGCAGTGGCATCACAGTCCAAGGATTCGTCAGCCTCTACACTTTTTGGTTTCATTGGGATTGGCTACATTAAACTGTGCATTTCTATGAAGCAAAGAGATTGACTGGTATCATTTCCTATGATTCTATTGGCAGAAGAGTTTATATGATGCAGACATGTTTGATTGGTATTACTCTGGTGATGTTGTTGGATGGTATAATCATCAGTCAATAAAGTTTATAAGTTTTGAAGATGCATTTCTGGCCATAAATGTCACAGTAAAAATTGCCATAATAACCACCATAAAACAAGACTATTTTATAGCATAAATATTCGCAAAAACGTAATTTTTCGCCAGAAAATTCGCAACTCGCTAAAATTACCGCTAACGTAAGCTGGTTCCTTAACGTAGTTACCGCAAGTGATCGCAATGACTTCTGAGCGCATCGCTGTTTAGTAAACTTAGTCGCTGCGAATATTCTGGCGTAAAAATATTCTCAGCGATAACATGCGGAAACTTAAAGTCAGATTTACCGCACTTTAGTAAACGGACCCCAAAGTGGTGGTTCTAGATGCAACAATTTAATTGAAAGAGATTATGTCATTGCTAGCGTAACTTTGCTTT
Organism: Xenopus laevis; assembly: GCF_017654675.1. Taxonomy (NCBI): domain Eukaryota; kingdom Metazoa; phylum Chordata; class Amphibia; order Anura; family Pipidae; genus Xenopus; species Xenopus laevis. The sequence continues at coordinate 42,054,999 of NC_054377.1, forward strand.
GCTTGGCGAATTAAAGGTAGCGCAACTTCGCAACCTTACGCTTCCCCTGATCGCAACTGCGGATTTTTGTGAATTTGCGTAGCGCTGGTGAAAATACGCCTGGCGAAGTGCGGCGAAGCGTACGCTGGCGCAACAAAGAATCTAAGTGAATGTCCTATGAGAGAGAGATGATGTACATGGATACATGTACTCCCTTAAGGTGGCCATACACGGGCCGATAAAAGCTGCCGACAGACCAAGTCGGCAGCTTATTGGCCCGTGTATGGGGGCCCCCGACGGGCTTCCCCGATCGAGATCTGGCCGAAAGTTGGCCAGATCTCGATCGGATGGGGTTAAAAATCCCGTCGGATCGCGGCCGCATCTGTTCGTTGATGCGGTCCCGCGATCCGACCGCCCGTTTGGCGAACGCTAGGATCCGATCGTTGGGCCCTAGGGCCCACGATCGGATCAGCCTGATATTGCCCACCTCAAGGTGGGCATATCGGAGGGAGATCCGCTCGTTTGGCGACATCGCCAAACGAGCGGATCTATCCGTGTATGGCCACCTTTAGAGTCAGATCCACACTTACATTTCTCGGTTAGATCTTGGTAGTCTTTTGCAAAGTGGATGCAATAAGGGGATGATTAATCAGGGTGAATAAGAGTATTTATACTGTATTAACCCTCTAATCCCAATCTTTTATAGTCTACCTAAAGTGCACAAGTCATTGAGAGATGTAAAGGGTCAATCTATCGTGGCAGGAATTTGTATGTTGTTGCGCTATAGAAATAAATGATGATGATGATTGAGAAAATGTTTCCAGAATTACATTTTACAGGCTATTGATTTTTTTTTTGTTCTGACTTTACTTTTTTAAGGAAGATTTTATCTCCAGACATGTGGAACCACAATTTGGGCATCATTTGCCCCACATACAATTTAATGGTTGATGGGAGCAGCTCCATGTCTATGGTGATGCAAATCTATACAGATATAGTTACTATAATGATGATTGTATTGGTATTTGGGATGGAGACTAACACTATCTTTCACCTTTTTAGAATACTGTAATAAGGCTGTATAGGGTATTTCATTTACACGTGAAACTCATGAAACCATTATATCTTTTTTAGATTAAAGTTTTTAATGCAGGGGATGGAGTGGTTTTTACCACTATATATTGTAAAGCTATCATGCATAACACATTATAACATGCCCAGAGTGAGGGGCATCCCAGTGGGACAATGTTTGTGCCTTGGACTTGCCTTACAGCAAGAGGCCATGCAACTATAGGACATATTTTCTGAGGTTATTAAATGAGATATTTAATAACTGTATTACAAACATAATCATCTTGATTAAATAAAATACAAATCTTATTTGTATCTTATTTTAACATAAACACAAATGTCAGTCTATAATCTTTGGGAAACAGGTTATTGGTTATACAATTTTTAGTATGTTTTTTCATGCATTAAAATAACATAATTATTGCTTTTCATTCTCTATTCTCTATTTATCCCTAAAGCTTTTTTTATTAAAATGCATTATGTAAACAATGAGGTTAAAAGGACTCAAATGGTTCAGCCAAATATACATCTAAATGCTCTGCAAACATGTGCCTCGGAGAATGACTTCACTTTGGCGTCAATATGATATTAAGATCAAAGAGCTAAATGGCATTAAGAAGATTTAGATACATTTATCATAGGCAGCTGTTATGCTAATCTCATTTATGCAGTTGTCAGCTGACGAGGCAGCTTAGTAAAGAAAATCATTATTAGATCGCTATTGTGATAAATGCTATTTATTACTGTTGAATGGTATTGATGCTTAATTCATAGATACATATGGCCATTTCTGAACAGTTTGTCCAGTTTTGGTCAGTAGTGACAAATGCTGCTTGCTATATACTATACAAGCACATTTCCCTTACTGTAAAAAGAGTGAAAGAGAATGGATCACATTTGCATTTTTTCTAAAAGGGTAATGAAGTAATACGATGTTTATCTCAGTGGAAGAGTTTTTGGCTGGCAGCCCTTCAGCACATTGGGAGTGTGGTGTGTGGAGGAAAGTTTGAAAAGCAGCAGGTGCATGGAGAGATCAGAAATGAGTTATTCATCCCTCTGCAAATGTCTTCTCTTAATCAAAAATATATTTACAGTTTTTTTTTCATTAGTTAACTCTAATATTTCTAATATTTTCAAAAGTAACAGGGTAGGGCACAGAAGAAAAAAAGGGGGAGGGGTACAGCAGTATCCAATCTGCACATTAAATGTATATAGTCAGTTGTACACAACAAAAGTGTGTCCCAGTTTTAGGGTAATGCTATCAAATGCACATCTTGCCAGGGGTTCTATATGTTACCAAATTTGCCAGGGCAACCCCAGGCATCCGATGGACATAGTCTACCCATGCACCTTACTTTTGAGGGAGAGGGGCCATCCAACTCATGATTATTATTTTCCTGGCATAGTACAGGAGGGATCTTACTAACGCCCTTGCTTTATTGGGGGAAGGAGGTCATCCACCAGGCCCAATAAGCTAATTTCAGGGGAGAGGATAGGGGAAAGAGCTAATCTGTCCACCATATATTTGGTAATGGCTGTCCAGTACTGATGAATGATGGGCCAGGTCCATTTTATGTGCCAATTGGACCCCCATGGATGTTTATTCCTAAATACTTAAAGCCTATTCCCCATTGCAATCTCGAGTCAACTGCTAGGCTGGGGTCCAGATTGAGCTCTAACAGGAATATATATAATAGATTTAGAACAGTTGATATGAAGGCCTGCATATACAGTTATATGAAAAAGTTTGGGAACCCCTCTCAGCCTGCACAATAATTTGCTCCACTTTCAACAAAAAAGATAACAGTGGTATGTCTTTCATTTCCCAGGAACATCTGAGTGCTGGGGTGTTTTCTGAACAAAGATTTTTAGTAAAGCAGTATTCAGTTGTATGAAATTAAATCAAATGTGAAAATCTGGCTATGCAAAAATTTGGGTACCTTTTTAATTTTGCTAATTTGAATGCATGTAACTGCTCAATACTGATTATTGGCAATACCAAATTGGTTGGATTAGCTCCTTAAGCTCATAGGCAGGTGTGTCCGAAAGGTATTTAGGATGGCCAATTGCAAGTTGTGCTTCTGTTTGACTCTCCTCTGAAGAGTGACAGCATGGGATCCTCAAAGCAACTCTCAAAAGATCTTAAAGCAAAGATTGTTCAGTATGATGGTTTAGGAGAAGGTTACAAAAAGCTATCTCAGAGGTTTAAATGGTCAGTTTCAACTGTAAGTAATGTAATCAGCAAATCCGAAGCCACAGGGACAGTTGCTGTAAAACCCAGGTCTGGCAGGCCAAGAAAAATACATAGTAAGTTAGGTTGAAAAAAGACACACGACCATCAAGTTCAACCTTTTAACTTTTTTTAACCTGCCTAACTGCCAGTTGATCTAGAGGAAGGCAAAAACCCCATAAGTCTCTCCAATTTGCCTTAGAGGGGGAAAAATTCCTTCCTCACCTTGTACTATGAGCTATCTTCCATGACCCTGTGTTCCCTCACTTGCTAAAAAGCCATCCAATCCCTTCTTAAAGCTATCTAATGTATCAGCCTGTACCACTGATTCAGGGAGAGATTTTCACAGCTCTCACTGTAAAAAACCCCTTCTGAATATTTAGGCGGAACCTCTTTTCTTCTAATCGGAATGGGTGACCTTGTGTCAGCTGGAAAGACCTACTGGTAAGTAAAGCATTAGAGAGATTAAATGATCCCCTTATATATTTATTATCATATCACCCCATACGCGACTCTTCTCCAGTGTGAACATAGCTGAGATTCCCCATACCTTTTACCAGCTTAGTTGCCCTTCTCTGTTCCATCCTGGATGGAATTTATTGGGCTGGATAGTTTTGTGTCATCTGCAAACACTGATACATAGAGGAGTGGCATATGCAGAGAATTGTGAGAATGGTTACAGACAACCCGAAGATCACCCCCAGAGACCTGCAAAAGCAACATCTTGCTGTAGATGGTGTACAATTCTGCGCAATTTGCACAAAGAACATCTGTATGACATGGTGATGAGAAAGAAGCCTGGACTCACATCACAAACAGAGTCGCTTTTGTATGCAAAAGCTCATTTAGACAAGCCACAGTCATTTTGGAACAAAGTGCTTTGGACTGATGAGACAAATATTAAGTTATTTGGTCATAACAAAAAGTGCTTTGCATGGCGGAAGAAGAACATTGCATTCCAAGAAAAACAAATGCTACCTAATGTCAAATTTGGTGGAGGTTCCATGATGCTGTGGGCTAGTTCAGGGACTGGGGCTCTTGTTAAAGTCGAGGCATGAATTCAATCCATTATCAAAAAATTCTTCAGGATAATGTTCAAGCATCAGTCACAAAGTTGAAGTTATGCAGAGGTTGGATATTCCAACAAGACAATGATCCTAAACACACTTCGAAATCTACCAAGGCATTTATCAGAGGGAGAAGTACAATATTCTGAAATGCCCGTCACACTCCCCCTAGAATATCACCGAAAATCTATGGGTTGATTTGAAGCAGGATGTCCATATTCGGCAGCCATCAAATTTAACTGAATTAGGATTCTGGCAATCATGGTCCATGACACCTTCAGCCCTAAAGAAGTATGCGAAAACATTGTGTCTCTACATGCAAGATCATTTCACTAATGTGCCTCAATATTACTGCTATGGGATTCCTGATCGCACTCTGCTGGGGGGCCTCATTATTATTATTTCATGATGGAGGCTGAGGGCCGGTGTAAATTTGAAAAGGGGCCGCAATAGGCCCCTGGGCCACACTTTGGACATGCCTGAAGTAGAGTATTTTAATAAAAATTCCAAATTTATTAATCCATTAAAATCGGCACATCCTTATTGAAACATTAGAGAACCGTAGGCTTAACGCGTTTCGTGACTGTCCAGCCACTTTCTCAAAAGCACACCACGGTTTAAACTACAAGCACATCCCACCCTTAAAAACATTTAACCCTCAAATTGCTAGGACATAATAATTTAACCTCAATTTAGTAGGACATACTGATTATAACAGCCAAATATTAGACAATGAGGGACCAGGTAGAAAGGGAGGTGGAAAACTGAACAGAACACTACAAAAGGTATATACGACATAAACATCATACTATATCATTAAATAAAACTCAAAAATAGCATGATAATTCCCATTCTCGATTCATGCCCCCAAATTCCTCTTTGGTCTTCAAATGAAAAATCCAATATACTTTAGTAGCTAGAAGTCGCTTATTAACATCCCCTTTCCTAATGTCAATACGGGGCTTATCAATCACCTGAAATTGGAAATGTAATACATCAGTGTGTACCAAATGAACATGTTTAGCTAGGGCAGATTTCTCATCGCCTCTTTGTACAGCTGAAAGATGTTCCAAAATACTAACACCAACAGGACATGTGGTTTGGCTGACATATTGGGCCCCACACTGGCAAGTTGCCAAATACACTACCCCTTTGGACAAGCAATTGAAATATTGTCAAATCTTATATTTTTTCTCAGTATGCGTGCTAATAAACTCCTTAGAGACTTTAATCACATTACAGGCTTTACATCTTCTTCGCCAACATTTATAAGTCCCTTTGTATTTAAGCCAAGTCTTATTCTGTGTATCATTGGCTGATCGATATAAGCTCTTAGAGATCTAGGAGGCTATGTTCCTACCTTTACGGAAAACAAAAGAGGGAGTTTCATCTATAATCATCATCATCATCATTTATTTATATAGCGCTGTCAAGATACGCAGTGCTTTACTGCAGTTATAGCAAATAGGGAATAAATGGTGAATAACAAACAAGGATTACAGAGTACAATAGGGTTAGAAGGACCTAGAAATTAGAGTATACAAACTAAAGGTTATAATAAAGGCTATAATTGAGACATTAGGATTATATAAACACTTTGTCATTTTTGATACAGCAATGATTAATTAAGGTACATCGAATAAGCCTCTTTAAACAGGTGGGTCTTTAAGGAGCGCTTGAAAGTTTGGAAAGAAGGAGAAAGTCTGACAGCTTGTGGCAGAGTTCCAGAGAAAAGCAGAAGCCTTTCTAGTAATTTGGATGCGAATGGAAGAAGGGAGACCGGTCAATAGTTAGTGGGAGAGCTGGGATCAAGGGAAGGTTTTTTGAGGATATGAGTGATTAGTGCTTGTTTGTATAATGATGGAAAGGTACCAGTAGAGAGTGAAAGATTAAATAGGAGAGAGTGTATCAGAGATTGGGCAGAGGAGGCGAGAGGGTATGGGGTCGAGGGAACAGGTCATGGGTTTTGAGCAGGCTAGAAGTTTGCTAACTTCATCTAGAGTTGCAGGGGTGAAGGAGTGCAAAGAAGATGTGAGTGGACTGCACGTTGGTCTGAGATTGTTGTCGGACGGTTTGCTCAGCCTAATGAGATCGATTTTTTCATTAAAGAAATGAGCAAGGTCTTGGGCGGTAACATTAATAGGTGGAGGGGGTGGAGGGGGCATAGGAGTGAGTTAAATGTGGCAAACAGCTGCTGTGGTTTGGAGGACATAGTAGATATTAGAGAAGAGAATTATTGTTCTTTGGCTAATGATAGAGCTCGGTTATAGCAGGAGAGCATGAATTTGAAGTGGATGAAGGCAGGATCAGTTTGTGACTTTTTCCACCGTCGCTCAGCTGATCTACTACATCTTCTGAATGTGCCAGGGTTGGGGTTTAACTGGCCGGCTTTGACGGGTGGTAGAAGGTGCAAGGGAGCCAAGTGCTGTTGAAAGGGCATCGTTGTAGAGAGAAGCTGCCATATTGGGACAGGAGAGAGTATTAATATGAGATATGGATTGTGCTGATACTGTTGATAATTGTTGTGGTTCAAAGGCATTAAGGTTTCTGTATGTGTGGGTAGAGAGAGATGGTTGGATGGTTTTGAAAGTGCAGATGAAAGCAGTATCTGAAAGGAAAGTAGACGATGGTCAGACAGAGGGTAGGGAGAGTTAATTAAGTTGGATGGGCAGCATGAGTGGCAGAATATAAGGTCAAGAGCATGACCCTCGATGTGGGTAGGTGAGTCGGTCCACTGAGAGAGACCAAATGAAGCTGTTACAGAGAGAAGTTTAGAGGTGGCAGCAGAAGCCGAGTTGTCAATGGGGATGTTGAAGTCCCCTAAAATGAGAGCAGGTGTCTCACTGGAGAGAAAGTATGGAAGCCAGGCAGCAAAGTGATCCAAGAAGGTGGAGTAGGGACCAGCGGGGCAATATATGACAGCAACACGCAGAGAGATTGGAGAAAACAAACATATGCTGTGGACTTTAGATTTTGAAACCTACATTTGGGGGAGAGAAGAAATCCCACCCCACCGCCATGACGGCCATCCGGTCTAGGAGTGTGAGCCTCCATAGCAGAGGGTAGCAGGTGAAGCAGTGTCTGAGGGGGAGAACCATGTTTCAGTGATTACAAGAAGGTGAAGGGATTTAGATATAAAGAGGTCATGGACTGCATCTGAACAATGCCATTTAGGAGAGGATCCTGCAATAAAATTGCCCAATGCTTCCGTATGATACGTTTAACATTATATGTCTGGTTGGAATATGTAGTACAAAACCGTATCTTGGAGTCAGTCTTACAGTTTTACTTGTCTGTCTTGTCCTGTCACAATTCTATCTTTCCTCTCACCCACCAAGCATTGTCCCTTATCCACCTTGGTTGTGTTCTTGTTAAATTTCTTATGTTCCAATAAACTGTTACTATCCAACCTTACTGCTTTATCAAAGATTTTCTTAAAAACAGATGTCTCGTAACCCCTTTTGATAAATCTATCTCAGAGTTCCATGGATTGACTCGAAAAGTCATCCCAAGTAGAACAGATTCGCCTCAACTGGATGAATTGTCCTGTAGGGATACCTCATATACACGATGCGGGGTGACTGCTTGTAGCATGTAGCAAGGTATTTCTAGTAATAGGCTTGCAGAACATGGTTGTTTGAATGCAATCTCCTATTGCCCGGAAAGATACATTCAAAAAAGGAATTTCCGAGTCATGCAACTCATATGTGAATGTAAGTCCTTCTACTGCTTGATTGCATACATCAACAAAATCCTTGAATGATTCTGAATCACTATACCAGATCCCTATGCAGTCATCGATGTACCGATAGAACTGTACTATTTTGGACCTATATGGGTTCAAATCGCCAAAAATGTGGTGCCGCTCCCACCAATCCATGAAGAGGTTGGTATAGGTAGGCGCAAAAGATGCCCCCATCGTGGCACCACATTTCTGGAGTTAGAACCCACCATTGAAATAGAAGTATTTAGTGTGTAGCAGGTAATCTACGGAATGAAGTATGAATGTATTCTGTAGTTCTGGGAAGCAACCAAAATGCAATGGCCCACAGGCCCAAGTCATGTCTGATCGAGGAATATAGGGCATTCACATCCATAGAGAACCATTTGTATGACTCTTTCCATTGTATGTTTTTGAATTTATTGATACACATTGTTGTGTCTCTTAGGTAGGTGGGGAGTTTTTCAACTAATGGAATCAAAAGCTGATCTACATAGCGGGAAAGTCCCTCGTTCAATGCACCTATCCCCACTACAATGGGATGGCCCTTAACATCCTCCAAGGATTTATGGAATTTATGGGATTTATGAAAGATGTGAAAAATGGGGATTACTGGGGAATAATTATACAGATATTTGTATTCCCTGTCATTAATAATACCATCATCACGGACCTGCCTTAAAAGGCACTCAAGGTCCCTCTGAAAAGTAGAAGTGGGGTCAGAGGTGAGTGGTGTGTAAGTTGTGGTGTCTAACAACTGTCTATACACCTCTGAATCTAACACAACCACCGCCCCCCCTTTATCAGCTTGTTTAATTACCACGTTCTTATTGTGGCTTAGAGAAATCATAGCCTGATATTCACCCTGAATTACCTTGATTAGTATTTCTGGAAACCTTTAAGGACTCTATTTCACTTTGGACTAGTTTGTGAAATAAATATAATGGCCCTTCGAATATACAGGATAAAAGTGGACTTACCCTTAAGGTCTGTATGAACAACATCAATTTGAGTGGTTTCAGCCAATACATTTTCTGCTTGCAGATCCTCCAAAGTATTAATACCACAAATGTCATGAAAATCAAATAGTTGTACCGCTGCATTAATCCCCTGTGTATCTATATGCATATTAACATCTTCCATCTCATCACTGATACATAACGGATCATCCGTCTCAAATTCTATATTACCATTATTCTGACTCTTAGTTGCAAAATGTTGTTTCAATGTTAATAACCGTATCAACTTATTTAAATCCAAAATAGTATCAAAAATGTTACATTATTGATTTGGTACAAAATGAAGTCGCAATTTATCGAGCGACAGTTCAGCCTTAGATAAATTAATCACATTGCTCTTATCCTCAAAGTCACTCAAAGTATCTTTATGTCCCAATTGTGTGGAAACAGTTCTCATATCCTCATTATTAACAACACATCTACCGGTACTGGAAGAGGCAGTTCTCATATCTTCATGATTAACAGTACATCCACCGGCTGAAAAGAAAATGTGGGATTATACTTTACCATCACGCTGTCGGCTTGCGTCTCGCAGAACCCCTGTAAGAATCTGCATTTCTTTGATTGGCGCCCCCCCGTCCCCTTGGTTTCCATAGCTGCGGGTACGGATCGGCTCCCTCCTCGGTGGCAACATATCCTCGGTCCATTGCCTCATAGATCTGTCCATTGCGCCGTCTTCTGATTCGCTCCTCTTCTTCTTCGTTCCTTCTTTTCAGTGTTGCGGCCAAATCATAATTCTGATGCCAATTCCCCATATCATTATGGCATCTTTTTTTTTGTTTCCACATAGGAATTGTTGAAAAATTGGAATGCCTTATCAGACACATGGAATGCATCCAGTGCACCAGAACGGTTTTCTGATGGTTCCTGATTCTCCTTTGGCTCCTCTGAAAATACAGTATCATCGACTTGTATTGTCTACATTTTTTTCACAACAGATTGTTGCATTATCAACAACTTCAATATCTGGGCTTGTAGAAACACTCAATAAAGCTCTTGGATTATTTTGTTCTAATTCAGTGTTTGCAGTATTTGAAGTATTTGTTACATTTGGAGAGGACATTGATGTTGTAGGCATCAATTGTTGCAAAAAAGGCCATTGTGTAGGCGACATATAAGAAGACACATTGGAATAAGATTGGGAATAGTAAGTGTGTAAAAAAAGGTTCATGTCTAGCTGTTGAAACATCATAAAGTGGTGGTGTTGTTGTCGGGTTATTTCCAACATATACATTTGGTATTGTTGCACAATAAACACTATATGGGTGTGTTGTTGACCAGCTAGGAAAAGATGGTTGGTGCATGACATTGGGGCAAATTCCCTAACCTCCAAAAATTCGCCAGCGATGGCTTAGATCGCAGAGCAACACTTCACCAGGTGGAGATTCGCCTGGACAACGCTAGTTCACTAAAATTCAAAGTTGCGTCCAGGGTGCCGGAAGATGGCGAAGTTGTGCCAACGTTACTGCACCAAGTGAAGCAAAGTTGCGCTAGTGTTGCCTAATTTGCATAAGGCGGGAAGTTAAAGTACAATGGACGGATATGTTGCAGCAAATGCATTATACTACACAAGCCCGGAAAACCTTAATTATATCGTTATATTGCCCTACACATGAGCCCAGTGTATAGTTTATGTGCCATATGTTAGGAATTGTAGGGGGGAAGCCGGTTACCACACAAAAATGTTACGCTCTTTTTCAGCCTATCACCCTGAAAAGGGAAGATGCTAGTGTTTTTTTGGGACTTAGAAAAATGTTCAACTATTTTTTAGGAACTCCTATCTAATCTATTGCACTTCACCTGGTCTGAGGTGGCAAAGACAAGTCTGGCACAAGAGGTAACGTACAGTAAAATTTGCATCTTAGTGAATTTACGTAGTTACGTCCATTCACCAGAGAAATTTGTAAATTTGCCAGACGTTAGGGAGCGAAGTACCGCTAGAGTCTATCTACTTCGCTAGCGAAGTTACGCCAGCAACCGTTAGTAAATCGGCAAAGTACTGAAATGATGTCACGCTGGCGAATTTTTTGCCCACGTTAGTCACTTCGGCCTTTAGTAAATCTGCCCCATTGTCTCTTATATTTTGAGGATGATGGACAATTGCCATTTTTCTGTTGGATTGAGTGCCACTTGAAACAGCATCCGCTGTTAAAGTCATAGACGATGTGCTATTATTTTTAGGCAAGTTGATTGTCCCGTGCGTGGTGTTTGTTTGTTTTTTGGTTGTTGGTCTGTAAAGAAGGCAAGAATGTGTTTATCATCCATAAGCAAATGGTAGAATGTTCACAAAATCCTTCTATATATGCAGAGTTTTTGATTTAGTGTAACTTTACCTTCAAAAAAATCTCACTCTTTCTCTCTCTCTCCTCCTCTTCCTTCTCTTCACAAATAAATTAAACACTATTTAGGTATATAAAATATTAGGTATAAAACATTACATAGTTCAATTACATTGAGATGATATAGTTACTGAGATTAAAGAGAGATAGACACAGACAGACAGACTATCACACATCTTCAGTGGTTGCTTGACCTGTACGTTACATTTTGTAATGTTAGACCATGTTTTTATTTTTTTTTGAGGGTTAAGAATGTTAAAATCTGACTCGTTTTTTTATGTGGAAATATTGATATAATTTCTCACTCTTCTCAATATTTGGAGTTTTTATATGGGGGTGACTGCCCCTACATTTGTGTGTAAGGGTATATTTCAATGTTATTATGCCTTTATCAAACTTGCCTTTCTATGTAGTACATCCTCTAGCCATATTTGTGTTTCTGTTTCCAAACACTGCCTGGATACTATGCTCCATTTGACCCTAGCAACCAGATGCATGCCAACAGTAAAAAATAGAAGATGTGATGCAAAAGATTATTATTCAAATTTAGAAACAACAACAAGACCAGCTGCAAAGTGTCTTCACATCAGGGTTAAGGTCAAGTACTCCTTTAAAAAAATCAATCATTTGCAAATGTTAGTTGTGGTTTGATGCAAAAAAAGGATTTGAAAACAACTGATAGGTTTTTGATAATTACCACACCACCAGGTACCGCAGACATGGTCGAAATAACACTGTCGGCTTGTGTCTCGCAGAACCCCTGTAAGAATCTGCATTTCTTTGATTGGCACCCCCCCCCTGTCTCCTTGGTTTCCATAGCTGTGGGTACGGATTGGCTCCCTCCTCGGTGGCAACATATCCTCAGTCCATTGCCTCATAGATCTGTCCATTGCGCCGTCTTCTGATTCGCTCCTCTTCTTCTTCGTTCCTTCTTTTCAGTGTTGCGGCCAAATCATAATTCTTATGCCAATTCCCCATATCCGTACCACCAGGTACCGCAGACATGGTCAAAATAAATTTTCTCCTGTAGCAACAATGGGCAATATGGGCCTCCTACATTTTTTTGGCCTGAAGGGCTTCTTCCAACATTTTTTGTTGGACTATTCTCTTGCAATTGTTAAACCTTATGACATCAGTTGTTCTGTGTACACTACTCACACTGTTGACAAATGCTGTGATTTCATTCCAGGAGGCTGATTTTTGTGAATATAATTTATGGATATTGCCAGTTCTAAACAGATTATAATATCTTTAAATGATACAGTAGCAGTGATTAGTGCAAAATTGTCTTCAGAGCTAAACCCGTTGCCTAGTTGCCTATCCTCACCATCCACTAGATTGACATTCATGTGGTCTGAATGGATGTCATTTTCTGACCTTGGTGGATTAACTTGGCTTGAAGAACTCCTTGTTCTTCTAACAGAACTATGTGTGACATGTCTGGATGTGGTAGGTAATCTGATTTCGCTTTCACTTGGTTCTTTGGTCACATCACCATGCGGGTTTGTCTCGTCAACCGTGGACTGTGTTAGGGTCCATTATCCTGATAAATTTTCCAGACAATTTCTCATCTAAGGGGAAAAAAATTATGTTTAAGCCTTTGAGACATACGTATAGACACAGTGACATTAGCATCAAATAATGACATTAGCTACACAGAGAAATGCAATGTAATTGAAGCTTCAAGACAAACATAACATGGTGGTAGCTTTTTTTTGTTAACTGACCATATTTTTGTGTTGCATCATAGCTACTGCTGTTTTTTCTTACAACACCTTAATATGTGACTGTTTGTAATGGCAGACTGGAATGGTATTAGAAGTGGACACAAGAATAAACTATTTAGAAGCATAAAACAATAATACCTGACACAACAAAAAGGTGTGATGGTAGGATCAATTACCAGTCATGTAAACAGTACAATATGTTGAAATAATCATCACATATTTTTCATTTAAGATGATGATTTGATCCTTTAAATGCACACTCTGAAGAAGCCTAATTATATTTTGACTTAAAATAAATGAAACAATTATTACATTACATGGCCAGTAAATGGATTTCAAATAAGTATGCATATGTTTGTTTGGATTGTTGTAGATGATGGATGTTACAAATATATTTTTTGGATAAGGGATTTTTTGGTACTCAAACATCAAACCTTATTTTGAAATACCGTTTCTCGCATTGACTTAATTCGATATCACAGTAAATTGAATTTGGTACTGCACATTAATTTTCTCAAGGTGAACACATCTTTACTTTATCAAACATTTAGTGCAGGGGTCCTCAAACTTTTTAAACAGAGGGCCATTTCATGGTTCCTCAGACTGTTAGGGGGGCCGGACTATAGTTTTTACTAACAATTTTCACCAACATAAACTTACCAGTATTTCAATGGGAAGCGTGGGCTTGCGTTTGACTGATGAGATAATCAATATCTGGTTCCATGTTTGTCACTGCCAAACGGTAACACGTGATGCAAGTGTGCATCAGTAAGTCTGGATCTGGTTGGAGATTTCAGATGTTTAATTTGGGAAAAGGTCTGTTCACAGATATAGGTGCTGCCAAAGATGGTTGCCATTTTGAGTGCATGGTTCCTCAGAATAAGATATGTCTCAGAGGGGAGAGATGCATAGAAATTAGTAAGGCTCCTTACCTTAAATGAGTCAAAATTCTGTAGTTCAGCCAGTTACATTTGGTAAATTGGATCAACAATTTCAATTTCAACAGAAAATGGGTTCCGGAAAAGCTGTATGTCCTGTTCATGGAGATGAAGCTCTTTAAATCTCTTTTGAAACTCCCTTTGCAAAATTTCCAGTGAATCCACACATTTTTTGTTTGGGAATGCAACTGTTGGTTTCTCAGCTAACAGCTTTTGAGTAGTGGGGAGATGGCAAACATTTTCCTCCTTCAGTTGTTTAATGAGGAGGTCCAATTTTACTTTAAATGCTTTCACATGTGAATGCATATCACAGATGAGCTTCCCCTTTCCTTGAAGTTGCACAATGAAACTGTTGAGTAGCTCTGTTACATCTGTCAGAAAAGCAAGGTGCCATTTCCATTCTGCATCTTTAAGCTCTGGTACTGTTTTTTGAAAGCAGAAAATCTGTGGAAGTAAGTCATAAAAACGTTTAAAATTCTCCCTCGACTCAGCCAACGGACTTCTGTGTGGTTCAGAATATCTTCATAGGCAACATTCAGCTCAGACAGAAATTCCTGAAACTGCTTGTGGTTTAGTGCATGAGCCCTAATGAAGTTCACACAGGACACCACAACTTCACTGATTTACAAAACAGCGCTTGTTGGTGGATGAGACAGTGTATGGCTATTGGATGCGAATTGTTGAGTTTGTCCATTTCTTTGTTAATGCGTCCCACCACTCCCACCATGCTAAGAGCACCATCATTTGTCAAACTGGCCAGTTCCACATCATTCATAGTTTGGCAAACCTTTTCATAGATATCCTCTCCTGTTGTCAGGGCTGATCCTATCAAATGTGGGGCCCAATTGGGACCATGTTGGCGGGGCCCCTAGACAAAGTGTTGCTGGCTACTGACACACCAAGTATTTAGGAAAATAAGGGCATACAGGCACAAAATAGAAAGGAAAGGGGCAGACAAGGTAAGAGAGTGAGAGGGATGGAATAGGGGCACATAATAGGGGCACACAGGGTAAGAGAGAGAGGGAGGAAATAGGAGAGTGGACTGGGCCAATTAGTTTGGGGCAGGCTGGGCCAATTCAGCTTGGGAGCAGGCTTGGTTGGATTGGGGGCAGGCAGGGCCTATCAAGGTTGGAGGAAAGCTGGGCCTATGAGAGTTGAGGGCAGGTTAGACCTATGGAGTTGGGGGATAGGCTGGCTTATCAGAGTTGGGGGTGGGCTGGACCTATGGATTTGGGGATGGGCTGAACTCTCAAAGTTGGGGGCAGGCCAGGCAGCATCATGGGTACAAGAGGGGGGTTGTGGGTGCACTCCTAAGGCCATATAAAAAAATATTTAAATACTATAATCCCCTGTCTAAAAAAAAGAAAAACAGGGTTTTTTGTTACAAAGTTATGATAATAAAATTGGTAAGCCGCCATACCACGTCAAGGTAAACCCCATACGGCGGTCCCTAACCTGTTTACCTGTGATCAACATATAAAACCTTGGTTTCAATCTGTGGACTAGATCCTCCCCCGCCACCTGCATATGCGGCTTTTGAAGGGGAGACTGCCCAGACCAACGCCCATTTAAAAAAAAAAAAAAATGTGATTGTGAAGAGACTATAATGAAGGAAAAGTAAAGTTGTAAATATAAGTGCACACTTGTGTGTGTATGTGTGTGAGTATAAGTACAGGTGTGAGTATAGATGTAGAGGGAGATGAAAAAGGAAAAGCTAAATGTGGAGTTTAATAGGTGTAATGTGTGTGAGTCTGTGCAAGTGTTACCTAGTGTAAAGTGCAGCAAATAATAATGTGTCTCACAGGTGTTGGTAATAAAAAGGCCAAAGCCTCCCCAGCCGCTAGCATTTGTGGCTTTTAAGGGAGAGAAATTGCCCAAACCAAGGATTAATAAAAAACAACAAGGACATAGGTCCACCGTTAATTTAAAGGGGTGGGTATGAGGGTGCACTAACCACATGAAGCTCAGCCACAGCTTCCGGCTACATTTCAGGTACAAGAGGGGGGGGGTTGTGGGTGCACTCCTAAGGCCATATAAAAAAATATTTAGATACAATAATCCCCTGTCTAAAAAAAAGTAAAACAGCGGCTGGGGAGGCTTTGGCCTTTTTATTACCAACGCCTGTGAGACACCCATTATATTTGCTGCACTTATCACTAGGTAACACTTGCACAGACCCACACACATTACACCTATTACACTCCACATTTAGCTTTTCCTTTTTCATCTCCCTTTAAATCTATACTCACACCTGTACTTATACTTATACTCACACACTTACACACACACACTTACACACACACAAGTGTGCACTTATATATACAACTTTACTTTTCCTTCATTATAGTCTCTTCACAATCACATTTTTTTTTTTTTAAATGGGCGTTGGTCTGGGCAGTCTCCCCTTCAAAAGCCGCATATGCAGGTGGCGGCGGAGGATCTAGTCCAGATTGAAACCAAGGTTTTAAATTTTGATCACAGGTAAACAGGTTAGGGACCGCCGTATGGGCGGAGTATGTAGATTTTCAATGCAACAAGATAAAAAAAAGGAGCAGAAATAGGCCAATAGAGCTTAATAGGGCAAACAGAAATGAAGAAACCTTGGAATAGGTAAAATTTAATTAAATAAATTGGTGGTGGGCACAGTCCGTGTGGGTTATGGGGGTAATTAAGGCTGACAAATTCCATGTTCCCCCAGTTCAATTTGCTCACCAGCATAGTAGAGCAGTAGGGGAGCCAGCAGCAGATCAAATCAGTTGGCAGGCAGAGGAAAGGAGAAGCAAAGTTGCTGTAGCCTGCAGCCCACTAAAATGCACAGCCTATACAGGCAGTCAGGAAATGGGCTAAATCCATATCGCTCCCTCCCTGATGCACCTTTTTCCTGATACCCCCACATGTAGTATGCAATGGTGAGTCAGTGGCTTCATCAGGGGGCCAATGTGAACATGCGCGTGTGCTGAACTGAAGCACCGCTTGTTCAAATGCACATTTAGGAAGAAGCTGTAGGAGTCGCTAGGTTGAGGGGAGAGGCCAGACTTGAGTTATCTTCTTTTTTTTTTTTAAACCCGGGGCAATTGCGAGCGTGGGCCGGGTAAATGACATTGGAGGGCCGTATCCTGCCCGCGGGCGGTACTTTCAGGACCTCTGCTTTAGTTCATTGATTTGAATCAACCCCAGTGTATGTCCTCTGTGACTATTAAAGTATGCTGCTCATAGTAACATAATAAAATATGCAATGGGTTAAAAAAGGCACATGCCCACCAAGTTTAAACTTTTAGTCAAGGTGAAAACTGCTAGCTGACCCAGAGAAAGGGGAAAAAAAACCCTTATTGGTGCCTTTCCAATAAGCTTCAGAGGGGAAAAAATTCCTGTCTGATTCCAAGATGGCAATCAAACAATCCCAGGATGATAAATACCTATTTATTTTGTGCCCTAGATAAATAGGGACTATAGCTTCTAGTACCATATTGTAACTTGCCCTTCTATGTTATAGTTTAAGGGAACAGCAGGTATTTTTTTCTATTTCCAAACACCATTGTTTTATATCCCTTTTGTCTATTAAAAGAGCATCTCATTTCATTTTTTGTGCCTCTTAAGAACTTTAACTCCAGAGAAACATATTGTGAATGGTAAAAAATTCCATATATACATATTTCATGTGTACAATTTACTGTTAGCGTAAGACAATCACTCAAATACTGTGATTACCACAGCTAAACACATCCCCAGGGAGAAGAACAAGATATGAATTTGCAAATTTAAGTAGTTTGTTGTTTTGAAGATTTATAGTGAAAATAAAATGCAGTTTTCCTCTGCGTTATAGTTTACAGGTGTTGTGCTGTAAATCATTGGGATGCTTGTAGCCGAGAAGGAAAACACTGCATTTATACAACCATATTAGAACTGATAGAATAGGAACTCAGATTCATTTCAGTCCTTCATAAATATAAAGTTATTCAGTAAATTGTAGCCACTGTAAGAAAATAGAATGATCATAAATACATTGTTTACTAAGCAGTCTGTCTTTTAGTAAAAAATGGTAAATGATATTCTTGAGCTAAAATGTGCTAAAAGAAAACATTTTCCAAAAGTTGACTAAAAACAATCTGACAATAACACTACAGAGAGACAAAGACAGGCTGGCATTGGCCTAGATAAAAATTTGAAGAGTTCTTGAAGCAGCTAGTTTTTTAGAAAAAAAAATTAATTATAGTTTATTTTACATCATTACATAATCATAAAGCCTTATGCTTTTTGTGCCAACCAAGGCTAAACAGCAACACTATACATAAACTAATACATTCATATTGGAGGGTGGTGCTTCAATCACAATCTAATTTAATTGTCTACATATGTATGATAAATATGAGACTGTAATTGGAATCAACACCCTTTAAGGTGATTGTCTTAGATTCTTTTAAATAGCTTGTGTATAGTGTTGTTGTTTGGTCTATGATTGTCTCCTTGGGTGGCACAAAATATGTAAGACTATCTTTCGTATTATCTAATGATGTTAAATAAACCAGAATTCTTTTAAAAGAACTAGCTGCTTCAAGTCTTCAACTTTGTCTTATATTTGTTTCTGTGTTACCCCCTATGCAGAAGGTTTGGGGCATCTATACCTGGACCCACTTTCTGTAGTGGTAAGCATACTGTACACTCCTCCATACTAAGCAGGACTATATTTGATGTAGAAAAAACCTTACAAACTTCCATATCTGTTTACTATAAATCAACAGCAAAATGACTCCTCAAAAACACTGCCCCAAAATGCCATATGGGGACAACTGGCCTAGGGGTGCAGAAGAGGTATGTGGCTTGCACCCCCCCCCCACTGCATCCTAGGCATGTGTTTCTTCTTCCTACCCCTAGTTGCAGCAATAGTTTTGTACCTTGTACCTTGGTTAAAAACACTGTAAAGTGCAAATGTGGAGGCTGTTCTTACATCCCCTGCACAGGGAGGTGCACAACTAGCAGTTGCAGAAGATGATTTAATGAATGACCACTTTTGTTTTGAGAAATAAAAAGCAAAGTACTTTTGAGGATGTATATATAGTTATGTACAGTTAAAGATATATGACAAACTATCATTACTGCCTCCCAGCTATTGTGTTCCAAAAGTAAAAAAGTAATGCAACAGTTTTGTAAAAATATTAATTCACCCTAGAACCCCTCCCCAATCTGCTGCTTTGGATAACCTTTCAGTAAGGCAACATTTTGGGCCATTTTATGTGGGCAAACTTCACACTTATTACTCATTTCTCTATTAAGTTGAAAAACAAAAAGTGTTCTGAGCGAGCTTCCACTGCTATTTACATACACCGGGATTCTGCAATACAAGATTGTCATTACCTTGTGTAAACTACAGCACTATTTATTTTTTTGATTTAACAAGTTTTATTACAGAAAGGAGTATTATGAATAATTTTCCAACTGACAGTAAAGCCTACATTTAGATGAACTGTTGCCATAAAAGAAATTGGCTGTAAAATATTACATTAAGTAAATTCATGCTAATCAACAGGAATAGAACTAACATAACATTATACATCAAATGACTTAAAGTTTAAGAGAGAAGCCATATTTCTGTGGAATTCTAATTCTATTAAGTTGAACAGAGGGAGCTTAGAAAAAAAAATCTAACTTTCGATACCAATTTTTAGCAGAAACATCCAAAAGTAGTTTCATGCAAGAGATATTAATCACTGTCAAAGTTTAGAATGCTAAAATGAAAATGAACAGTTATTAAAAGCAAAAAATGTAATATCCATTATATATTTATTATATTTAATATATTTAGCTCTTCATTAACATAATAACTAGTTTACATAATGTGGTACAACACACTAAACCAAAACCACGATAAACTAAAGTAAATTGAGACATCTGTTTCAAAGCATGATACATTGCTGGTATTACAGCCAAACTGTTGCATCCATGGTAAAGTAGCAGTTGGAAAACCACTGTAGTAAATAAAATAAGTGTAAATATATTGCATGGACCAAACAATGCTGCAATTTAACAGTGGCATGACTGAATATCCCATTTACATATGACAAACATTTTAACATTTACATTTGGAATCTAAGAACTTATATGTGAAGATAGATGCATGGCATCAGTAGTGCATTTAAACCTACAATCAATAGTCAGATATGGGAACGTTTTGCGTATTCTGGGGCTGACATCTTGCAAATTATTAAACTAAAGTAACATTCTATTCTTCGGAAACATGTCATCATATCTGACTTAAAAATGTTTAGAAGAGGATTTCTTTTGCAGCAGGACAATGATTCTAGTAATGCCTCAAAGCTGTACCAAGCATATGTACATTCAAGGCAAGAGCAAGCAAAGGGAAAGTTACATGGGCTTTTCTCGCCAGACCTCAACCACACTGAACAACATGACAGCATTTGAATAGGGGAAAAAACTAACTTCACTGTAACATCACAAGATTCTGCACTGGATGATTTAAAGGCTGTGCTGGAAATGGTCTCATATTCCGAAAAAAGCTTAGATATTGTGCGGTGATTAAGGTAAAATACAAAGATGTTTTCACTATCAGTAAATAATAACAAGCTTTGTTGAATTAAATAATAAGAAAAAGTAATCTTGTTTGAAAAACATTGTTTGAAATATTTTAGTTATGCTGCTTTATATTAGAAAAAAAATCCATTATTTTAGTGTAAAATACACTGAATATACAAAGCATTTTATTACCTTTTTTTAAAATAATGGCACACATGTACATTTTTTTTGCATGATTTATTGGCCTCCATGTACTTGATAAACGTTTTAGCTGTCCCAGCTAACTTGAAAGCCTTGAAAAGCATGTTACTTCTTACTCAACTCAAAACCAACACTTCTATTAAACAACAAAGGTTTTGTTTTGCAATGACATTCCTTGTTTACAGGGGGAATACTGACATGTATTTTTATTAAACAGCATTTTAAAGACGTCTCATTTTCGTTCCATGTTTAACCCTGTGAAAAGCATTTTCCACTTAACATGTTACAGAGATGCCCTTATACTGTCAAAGTTTGCACGCCTAAAATTTAGTGTTTTAGTTACTCCCTTATAGAGTTACCTCTGCATCCCAGTCAATGTCTGGATAATTGAAGTCACCTATAATAATAACTTGACCTAGTTGCTAAGCCGCTTCTATTAGTAAAGGTATCTGGGCTTCATTCTTGTCATTTATATGAGGTGGTTTGTAGTATACACCAATGATAATTTTCTTTGTAACCTTTTGCTCAGTCAAAATTTCTACCGAGAGGGATTCAATTCCCTCCCCAGTACCATCAATCGTTATATCTTTAGTGCAAGGATTTAATTCAGGCTTTACATACAAACACACTCTTCCACTCCTTATAAACCTCTATTCCTCCTAAAATGGTGTAACCATTTCAATTCACATGCCAGTCACATGTTTCATCCCACCGTGTCTGTGATACCTATTATATCATAATTTTTAGAGCATGCAATTAACTCTAGCGCTCCCATTTTACCTGAAAAACGCCATGTATTTGCCAGCATACAGTGGATGTTACTACTTTCCTTTTGAAATTTGCATTACTTAAAGGAACAGTAACACCAAAAAATGAAAGTGTTTTATGAAAATATCATGTACTGTTGCCCTGCACTGGTAAAACTGATCTGTTTTTCTTCGGACACACTGCTATAGTTCATATAAACAAGCTACTATGTAGCAATAGCGGAAATTGAAAAAAGGCTATATGGCACAGGTTAAATAGTGTATAACAGATAACACCATTATGTTCTACAGAGCTTATCTGATGTCTGCTGTGTAACCTGAGCCATTTCTCCTTTGAATAGCTGCCCCCATGGCTACCCAGCAGCTTATTTATATAAACAATAGTAGTGTTTCTGAAGCAAACCAGTTTTACCAGTGCAGGGCATTATATTTGTATTACTTTAAAACACTTTTATTTTTTTGATATTACTGTTCCTTTAATTGGAGAATTTTATCTTGAGTTAGTATTAGCCTGTCTTGCTTATAACAGAGGGACCTCCTTAGTTGGTAAATGGTATGGCCCCCTCACCCCCCCATGACCCCTTACTAATCCCACTTCCTCATCTACCCTAGCTTCCCCATAATTCTTTATATCACCCACCCCACATTAATCTTTAGTAAAGTTTTATGAACCATATCCTGAGTCAGTCACTGACTAGTTTGAGCATTTGGGAGAGGGAGGAAGGGTGGGAGCGGGAGAAGGGTTGGGAGAGGAAGAGGCCATGGTGCTGGCCGTGGGCATACTTCCCCACAACAGTCCAGCCCACGTGCCATACCCAGTCTGGTCACTGTAGTGCAGCAGCAGTTGCTACCATCAACAGCAGCAACCGCAGCATCAGGCGGCACTGGGTTGCAGTGGGGCAACTGGCACACGTAGGACTGTGCCAGATTTTTTGCCACCGCTCCACGAACTATACAGTCGCAGCAGGCAGAGGTGGTGGCAGACTGGCTTACTCAGGCTGCCTCGTCTGCAGCAGGCATCAGTGAGCAGAAGGTGGTGTAACCTTCCGGCTCAGTTCTGGGGGACACCCATCCCCCTTATTGTTTGATCCTGAGGTGAACTTGGGCCCATACACCCAGGATCTTTTTGATGAGCAGACAGGTATGAGGGGTATATTCCTGTCTGATGAGGAGCAGGAAGCCATGGCACAGCCCACCACATCAGTAGGGGATATTAGGCAGGGTCCCCTAATGGCAGTTCAGCAGACTGCTGGTGTGGAGTCAGACACCAGCATCCTGGATGTAGGTGTTGATGCCAGGTACGATGCAGGGTCTGGTCTGGGAGAGGACTTTGAGAATGACAGGGACAGACCCTGGAGGATAACAGCAGCAATTCAGGGGGGAATTGTGTGTTGATGATGATGAAGAGCCAGCCCCACATAGGCAGAAACCCCCACCAACCACTGCTAGGGGGGGGCAGACAACAGGGCAGCACTGCACCTGGGTCCAGAGTCTCTGGGTGTATGGGTGGGGGAAAGTTTGAAGGGGGGCAGACAGGGTCACATATGGGAACGTCAGCTTTAAGTACCCATATGAAACTTCATCACAGGATGATGTGGGAGCAGCACCAAAGTTGCAGGGCACTTCCTGTCCACCTCCTCCCATTCCTCAGGGAAGAGGTGCTAGCTCCCCATCCCCTGTAGCAAGTGAAGGGGATTCTGAGGCTCACAGTTGTAGCTCTGCCTCTTCTGCAGCCCCCTCTGTCTCCTCCTCCACACTGCCATATATGTGGTCCCTGTCCCGCCAAGTTTCCCTCCCCCAGTTCCTCAGCTGCAAAGCAACTCTCTCCCCCAGTCACCTCCAAGTGCAGAGGCTCAATGCCTGCCTGGCAAAGCTTCTGGCAGTGTGGCTGCTGCAGCTAGTTGAAGCCACCCACTTCTGACAGCTGATGGCTTGCACTGCCCCTAACTGGTGGATCCCCAGTTGCCATTATTTTGCTAGGAAGGCCGTCCTTGCCCTCCACCAGTAGGTGGTGGAGAATGTTTCCCTGTCACTGGATCATGCTGTCAGCAGCAGGGTGCATTTTACCATGGACACGTGGATCAGGAGGCATGAGCCCACTGGGTCACCAGGGCACTCCCCTCAGGCTAGAGGTGCCTCCCTGTAGGGTACAGGCAAACATGGCCACTTCCGCCTCATCCGCTATGGATGAGACACCCCTGAATTATTCCCGCAGTTACACTTTAGTGCAGCACAAGCGCTGTCAGGCTGTGCTGCAACTCCTCTGCCTGGGAGAGAGGAGTCATACTACACCTGAGCTCATGGCCTCCTTCCAGACTCAGGTGCAGCAGTGGTTCACTCCCTGCCAGCTCCAAGCAGGTAATATTATATGCGCCAATGGTCAAAACCTGCTGGCTACCCTCCATCTAGGCCTACTGACCCATGTGCATTGCTTCGCGCATGCCGGTCCCCCACCACCAGTATATCTTTGGCATGGATGCAGTGGAAGCATCATCTGCCAACCCTAAACCTGCACATGGTGGAGTGCATTTTAGAGCAGCGTTGGTCTGTCAGCAGTAACCTGCTGGAGCACAGTACCACGGTTACTCGTGGGCAGATTTGGGGTATTTCAGTGCAGAGCAGTGGCAGCAGATGAGGCAGCTGTGCCAAATACTTGCCCCTTTTGAGCAGGCCACACACTTTGTTAGTAGGGCCAATGCGTGTTTTAGTGACATTATACCCCTGGTTTTCCTCTGGATGGCTTGCTAAAGGAGGGGGATGTGCCTGAGGAGGAGTGCAGGCCCAGAGGCAGGCAGAAGGAGCTGGAATGCAGGAAGAGGAGGACGTTCTTCCCTATGAGGAGGATGAGGGAGAAAGGGACTGGATGCCTGCACAGCATGGGGAGCACGGCATATGCCACCCAACCACCCCAGCTATTGTCCGTGGCTGGGAGAGAACAGAGCAGGAGGAGATAGATGACCTGCTGCATCTGGAGGACAGTCAAGAAGAGGTTGGTTGGGGGCACCTCGCCTACATGTCTGCCTATATGCAGATTTGCCTCCGGAGCGATCCCCGGATCTGTTCCATAAAAGACCGGGATGATTACTTGGTGGCCACTATGCTTGACCCACGGTACAAGGGAAAGGTGGGGGAGTCCCTTGTACCCAGCCAGAGAGACAGAGAGAGTGGGTGATAATTTGCAGGTTGGGGCCTATCAAAGCTAATGATAATGTTGCTTCTACTACTGCAACATGGTTGGCAAATGTAGTCACACTATTACCCAAAGTCCTGCTAAGTGAGATGTCTGCAAGTACACAAATGAGGTCTCTGAAATGAGTGCTGCCAAAAGCAGATTTGTCAAATTCTGCACCCCGCGCGCCATATTAGGTGCTTATACTTCAAACTGGCCGATTCTGCATCAAATAAGGCACTTCCGCGTCAAAGTATAATTAACGAATGCCCTGCCCTTACACTTGTAGGAGTGTAAAACTTTGCATGTGGCAAGATGGCAGGTCCTGGCATGCCAAGTGAGGAACAAGTGCAATTTACTGTATAATCAGGTATCTACACCGGGAGGGCTATGACAATATCCCTCTTGGGACCCCCGGCATTCAGTCCCTGAAAAGGAACATAATGCAGAGGCTGCGGCATAGGCTGGGGTGGCACTTCAATGTCCAGCGCATCTGGAGTGACCTGAAGAGGTGGAACCCAGATTTGGTTGAACAGCTGTGGGTAATTTATTCAAACAGAATAAATAGAATTATCTTCTCAATTACAATAAACTCTCTATTTTGCTATTTTAGAGCAAAAGTATATTTAAGTGAATACATAAACTTTAGGAACTGTTGACTGTCATATAAATGACCTGACAAATGGAGATTATCTGCTGCAAAAAAACTCATAATGGTGTTGCCCACCCCATACATGCCATCCTAATAGATGAAGGTTTTCTTGTAGTGACATGACACCCCTCATCCTGTATAATTTGTACTGTACAAATGCAAGTGCTGTATTACTCAAACTGAAATTCTTACATTGCCAGCTGAATGGATATAAGATGATCCGGCTGCAGATGGTGCAGCAGAAGGGGCAGAAGAGGCTTCCCAGCTGCCACTGGTAGCAGATGCAGCAACCCAGACAGAGGACAACCTGCTGCATCACATCTTGAGGGAGCTTCATGATATTAAGGACATTGTCCTAAATTTGAGGGGAAACCCTCCTCCTCCTCCTCCAGCATTTTAAATTGTTGGGCACTGTTGTGCTATGTTTTATTGTCATAGTAAAAATTTTGTTCACACCTCTATATTTGGTTTATTTTTCATTTAACTACTACTCAGATAGTACGGAAGTTATTGGATTCTATAACACAACTATGGCTATTCTCAATCTCTGTCATGTAACATTACATTACCAAGTGTTTTTGATTCCTTACATTTACACATAAATATATGGTTTATTCATTTTAACTTGGGATACAAAGCACACAGATATTATGTGTTCAGATTAATTATTAGTTGTGCTTGTGTTATTAAATTAGTAGTAATATATAAAGTATAGATGGTACTTTTTGGTTAAACAGCAGCATAGTATAGTAGCATATACCATTACAGTTGACCAAAAACAATGTCAAAAATCACAGACATGTTTTTAAGAATGTGTGTAGCAGTATACTGAGCGAAACATGCATGTGCATTTCTCTTCCCATTGGGGCAAATTTACTTAACTTCGAAGTTGCGCCAGCGTTGGGTTCGCCGCACTTCGCTCCACGTGAAGTTTCGCTAGGGCGCCGCTAATTCACTAAAATCCAAAGTTGCACTCAGGGAGGCGAAAGGCAGCGAAGTTGCGCTAGCGTTAAGTTACGCTATGCCTAATTTGCAATGGACGTATATGTAGCAACAAATACATTACACTACACAAGCCTGGGAAAGCTTCATAAAATAAAATAGAGTTGTTATTTTGCCCTATACATGTGCCCACTGTATAGTTTAGGTGCCATATGTTAGGAAATGTAGGGGGGGGAGGAGGGTACCCCCAAAAACATTTACAATCTTTTTCAGCCTATCACCCTTAAAAATTAAAAGACCCCAGCGTTTTTTGGGACTTTGGGAAGCAAGCCCTATCTACTCTATTGCACTTCGCCTGGTCTGAGGTGGCGAAGGCAAGTCTGGCACAAGAGGTAACGTTCAGCAAAATCCTCAAGTTAGTGAATTAGCGTAGTTACGTCCCCTTACCATAGCTGAACTTCGCCTGGAGTAAGGGTGCAAAGTAGCGCTAGAGTTGATCTACTTCACTAGCGAATTTACGCCAGCACCCGTTAGTAAATCAGCGAAGTAACGAAATTACGTCACGCTGGCGAATTTTCACTAGCGTTAGCCACTTCGCCCTTTAGTAAATTTTCCCCATAGACTCCAATGCAATACATCGTATTTGGACACCAGTTTTCGAAACTTGACACAAAATAAAACATGCCATATTCACTTAAAACAGTCTGCAAAGCTAGGAAAAAAGTGACACAAACATAGCACTCAGACTTAATGTATTGCAAAATTTCATTTCTGTCAAAATACAAGTTAGTGTCAAAATACAATATCACCATTCATGTCAAACTGTTTAGCAAATTTTCCACCTTTTTGCAAATTTTTCAGAAATTTCGTGAATTTTCTGGCAAATCGAAACACAAGAGATTTGCCCAGCACTACCTACTACTAAAACTTTACAGTAAAGAGTAGAACTTGTGCGACAAGTCAAAAAGTGAAACAGGCTTTTCTGGTAAATGTACAGTTGTTACACACTGTTCAAGTTACTTCTCTCTTGAAACCTCTGTTGTGAATAAAACAGATGGATTTCTGTTTAAACTTTCCTGAATGTTGCTGTCTTTCTACTTTGACAAGTTATTGCTAAGGCTAAGTGAACTCCCACTAGTGGAACATATATACAATTCATCTCTTGACTAAGAATAAGTGAGGGGCTAAGCATCAGTGGATAATTCTCTACATTTATCCCCTCCATTTTTAAAGCAAGTTACAAATAATAATTTTTCATTAAGCATGTCTTTTGCAATCTAATTAGAATGTAACAGCTAGATATGCTTTGTTTGCTGTTTTTTTATTTTATGTTCCTTCATTCTGTGTTTTTGTTCTTCTTTCTTTCTTTTTCTCTTATTTTTATATTTGTGATCTTACAATTACTGGTTTGGTTTAAAGGAAAATATAGAAAAAGACTGAACTAACAATTGTCTGTTAACAAATGAAAATCATTGAACATAAAAAACTTCATAAAAATGTAGATTTTTTTATACAATATTTTACAATATTGTAAAATATAATAAAATACAATATTTTGTTGTTTACAGGAAAAAAATAAAGGCTTCAAAGAAAGCTTTGTATGAATAGACACAAGTACCTTTGTAAATCACATTTAAAGTTATACAGTTTTGCATTATGTGCTTGTAAATGAACCTTATGGTATTAATTTAAGATAGGTATGACTTTTTCTAAACAAACTCATAATACAGAAATAAACTAAAGCCCACGTAATTGATTTTTGCTTTCATGCCATGGTAAAATGGTAGAACTAAAACTATTTACTTGTTTATTTGATGTGCTTAACCTTGTTCTGTCATCAGTTTAAATTGACATTATGATAAGAAACTAAGTATTGTTTTTGTTCAACTGGGTAAGCATTTTTCTAAACTATAATAAATCTTTGCAGGATATAAATTTGTAATAGGGTTTATATTCTTCTTTCTCAAGGCTTTTCTTGTCTCCCACTGCTTGCTCTGTAATGTCAAGCAGATTCAATCATGGATAAAACATTTGTGTGAATGTACAATCAAATTCTATCTTTTGTCTGATATTCATCTCAAATTACCACTTGTGGAGCTGAAGAATAAATAATATGCATTTTCCCTTTATATCCTTTATCTCATATAACAAATTCTTTAAAAATGCTACAGAATGTGACCTATCATACAGTAACTGCATGTGATTTTTTAAATAGCAATTTATTGCTAATCCACCACTTAAAGGCCTAATTACAAGTTCTTTGGCAAATTTATCATCATTTCAAATAATGGTTTTCATCATGTTTTTGGTGAGTAAATATTATTTCCAACTTCAATAGTAAATGAAAAATAAAAAACTAAAAAAGTAAAAACAGCTGCAACTACAAAGAATACATCATTATATGTATCAGTTCTCTGTGGATCTAGTATTAATATTGTCACTTTAAATAATGTAAATACTTAAATAAATTAAGCTAAAGTATAATTATCAAGTGCAAAACAATTTACCCATAAAAGTCTAGAAGATAATACTGTATATCCACTATGCAAATTATTTTACTTTGCCATATTTTTTTCCTAACATGTAATGAGGTTTAAAATGGTGTATCATAGTATCATAGTATTATATAATGTGTATTATTGTTATATTTTAATAATTCCTGCATAGGTTGTACTGTTTTTTAGGTTTTGTAAACAGCAGATTTGTACGGGTTATTTTAAAGGTTTAGTTTTGACTTTTGAAAAATGTTAGAAGCACTTCAGATCTGCTGTTTCAGTGTAATAGAAAGAAACACACCATCAGTAATCGTAAATAAACAACCTCATTTAAAAGCTGAAAGTTGTAGAAGAAAAAGACAAATCATTTTAAAAATCTATTTAAAAAATTAAGATAAAGACCAATCCAATGGACAGTTGATATGTTAATACAAAAGGTAAATGAAAAGGTGAACTGACCATTTAATAACAATCACTTCAGAGTTTGTGCACACACGATTTTATTACTATGCAAGAAAACCCACAAAACTCAAAGAAGTACAATTTGATTGACGAAAATCTTTAAATTCTGGAGGAAAACCACACTGCATTGTGAATAGATTTCTGTCCAATGTTTGCATTGTGAACTAGGCACAAACTAATAATGAAAATGAAAATAAATAATGAAATAAACCCTGGGCCTAATTCATGAAGTGAGTGAAACTTTTGGATGCTTATTTCCATAGTTTTTTCCCCAAATTAGAGTGTTTTCCCCCAGAATGCCAGGATCCCCATAGGAGCCTTCTAGGTTGCGGGTGCTGAGTCTTATGAACCAATACAGTGGCAAAGTAGTGTGTGCTTTGGTAAATCCAATGCCATTTGTAGTGCCAGCATTTTTACCTGCATTTGTGTTGGAATAGTGTCACCTAGTGTATGGCAGGCATTCCCTTGACGCAAGTCAGTTGTGGCTATAGACACAATGCAGGAATCTGGAATAGCTCTTTGCCCTTGTGCTTCGGTTTGTATACAAGCCCGTATGTGTTCCACCATTACAGACTCCATTCCAGAAGATTAAAGACAATAAATTAATGGGAAGTGTTGGGATGTTGGGATCTACTGTAGATAATACTTTTTTTGTTTCTCAAAAACTTGATCATTCCAGTTTATTCAAGATGTCACCATAATCGTCAAATGTCTATAAACCATAGGAAATGCTGATATTTGAGAAAACGACTATGAACTAGTTGTGACACACACTATTTTCCCCTTATTTGATTTAGAATGGTGTTGCTTTCAGTGTCTAGGATTAATAATCTCAGTTCCCTGCAAGTAGTTGCATATTGCAAGGCACTAGGGATGAGTCAATATTTTGCCACATTTCACTGAGAAAAAATGGGCATAGACTATAATGGATAGTAAAACAAATGTTTCATGAAAAAATGCCCATTCACTACTTCACTTGCCTTTTTGCGAATTGTTGCAAAGCAAAAACGGATCAAATTACTTATAGCTGCAAATCACTTTTGTGAATAGTTTTAATGCTCTTCGGTTTTGCATCCAAACTAGAGGTTTGCACTTTTTTAAGTTCATGAATGGGCCCATATGCTATCCCACAGGATTAATTAAATTGAATGTGACTTTATTCTATTGTTAGGCTCTAGTAGATTTATCTGCCCTTTTATCTCATTTTAGTACCCTTCCTTTATGTATATGCAAATATGTCTGTGTCATGAAAATATTTTTCATAAATGCAAAATAAAGTCTTTACACATACTGCTAGTTTTGATACAACTGACCTACAGTACACACCTTTTGTTTTCAAATCTTTAACCCTTTCGCTGCCAGCCGTTTTTGCTGATTTGGTCCTTTTATTCGAGACCATTTTTGAACATTTTGTACTTTTTCATTTTAAGGGCCTTTGCTGGGGAGGGTCTTTTTTTTACCCATGAAATCAATATATTTTTTTTTCAGGACAACCTGTGCTTTCAAAATATGCTAGAATTTTGGTGTAATTCCACTTCTGTCAAAAATATAGGCTTCTAAGTGTCTAATAAAATGAAAAAAAAAACACATGTTTCACATAGTACAATCAGATATATCAGAAATGTATTTTATGTATGAGAACACAGCTGTTTTGGAAAGGTCTATGTCTTCTAAACGTGCCAATACCAAATATATATGGTTTCATGGAGAATTCTCACTGGTATAGATCAAAAACTCCAAGCAGTACACTACCAAATTTCCAAAGCACCACTCCACAAAACGGCGTACTTCTGATTTCAAGGCCAAACATTCCACTAACAGTAGGTTTACCGTAGAAAATTACTCATTATTAGAAAAAACAGATTCTAGAGAATCAAAAATGGGTAAATATATCTATGTACTCCAAACTACCAATTTACAATTCTTTTCTAAAGTTTTTTTATAGAAATTTGTGAATCTTTTGAAAAATGACCTCAAAGCTTCCAATCTATAGCATCTCCCACACATCATTAGGTACCAATGTAAAACACCCTAAATTTGAAATTTGTGAAATTTACAGTTTTTAGGGGAAAAACAAGCGAAATGAAAATCTAAAAAAAAAAACAAGCAAGAAAATAATGTATGAGTGTGTGTTTTGTGTATGCATGTGTGTATACTTCTAAAAAGTTTGTGAATGTGTATATATGAGCCTGTGTATGTGTGTGTGTGTGTGTGTGTTTGTGTGTGTATATGTATATATATATATATATATATATATATATATATATATATATATATATATATATATATACATATATATATATACACCATAGGAATGATATATATATATATATATATATATATATATGTTCAAAACTGCAAAAAAAAAGCCTGAAAAGAAAAAGAATAAAGTTAACTTAGTAAAACGTGTATTGTATGTGTGTGTACAAGTGTAACATAAATGCCACTTCCCGTTTTGAAGTCCAGGAGGGTCCTTGGAAGCCATGGGGGGTCCTCAAGCAGAGTCCACGCAGCAGGAAGTCATAGGCTCAGCGCCGATTCTGACTAAGGAGCCGCCTGAGGTGGCGGCGCGCCCCTGCATAGGCTGGCTGGAACAGGCAGAGGAGACGCAGCAGACACAGCAGAATGGAATGTGGGTCATGTGACAATCGCGTCACAGGACCCACATGACTTCTCCCTCTGCTCCCCCTGCTCATTGCTTAGAGGGTTGGGAGAGCACCGGAGCCTTCTGCAGAAGCAGCAATCGCCGCTAATGCAGAGAGGAGCCCTTTACAGCCAAGAATATAGGTACTATGTGCTTGTCAGTTGGGGCTTTTCCCTGCAAGAACGTAGTACCTACGTTCTTGGCAGGTAAATTTGTAACATATCACTAAAGAGTTGCATGGTAGTTGTACCTATAATTAAATAACAACAAAACCTATGCGGGTAAAAAAAAAAAAAATCAGTACTTCAAAGAACTCTGTATTAAACTATGTAATCGTTCTAATAATGTAGTTGCCAAAAAGGTTCTGATTCATTTGAACATCTTCTTTCAAAGATAATGCATTATTTTCTTTGTTTGAATAGCCTTTTCAATCTAGCCATAGTTACTATCAAAGCTGTTTTGTTAGAATACTATTACGGTTCATTATATTTTATGCAGGAATCTGAATACAAATAATTTTCAATACATTTCTCCCGAAATTAGAACCAAAAGTTGTAAAACTAATCTACGAAATGTCAGATATAATAAAATGTAATTTCAGTCTTTGTACTTGTTATTAACCGCGACAGTCAGGTTCTTGTAACTTTCTAGATGGTCGTGGGTTGGAATGAAATATACATGATGGAAAAATAGGTTTTTGTTACCTCTTTTCCCCTGGATGAAAATAGCTTCACCTGCAGCAAGTAGGGAGAAATTCTTAACCATCTTTTTATCTATTTTTTCCCTGTTGCTGAGATTTTTTTTAATTTAGGTTTTGTATTTTTTCATAATAAACAGAAATGTTTGATAACAAAAAAAAAGTGATAACAAAAAAAAAAGAAAAGAGCTCAAGTAATCAAAAATGACACATTGGCATTTGTAGTTACATCGGCTTCATCCAATTCTTGTAATTCTTGTACAATATGAATGGGATGATATCCCTGCACAATTCAAAGGTTACATACAAAACTACGTTAACCATTTGGGCACATTGCTACTGTTTCTAGAGGTGGCAAATTAAACAAGGCCTTGTCCCCTTTCAAAACTATGCATATAATGTTGTATGTAATTAGGGTTCTGATATTGGTCTCAGCGGCTTTTCTCCCTGTCATTCCCCTTGGGGCATGGTGAGCCCATATATACCTTACATTTCTTGCATTTTGGCATTAGTCACTCCTAATAGTTAGAAAATATGACATTTGACCTGGGTTTAACATATACATTATGTTCCTGTATCTCTGGACTATGTTGTTTACATCCTCCCCACCTCCTGGATTATGTCCCAATTGTTCCATACTTTGTTGAAGATATCTATATTGTCATCTCGGAGTGCTGGCAAGTGTTCCATTTTTCTTGTATAATGTACTTTCTTCAGAAAGTCTGCTTCTGATGGAGGAAGGTTGTTTTTCCATTTACCAGCTATAACACACCTGGCCGCAGTGAGGATTGAGTTAGCTAGTTTTTGGGTTGGGTTATTTAATTTGGGAATTTTCTTCCCCAGTATGAATATCAAAGGGTCTGGTTGTGGTTCAAACGCCCTATGTAGCCATTGTCTCACTCTCTACCAGAATGCTTGGATTGCTGGACATGTCCAGAATATATGCAATAGCGTTCCCACATGGCCACATCCCCTCCAACATTGAGGTGAGACTGTTTGCAGAAACCATTTATGCAATAGAGAGGGAGTATGGTAGCAGCCCATTCATATTTTATAAACATATGGGAGTTTTTGTAGCATTTCCCCAGATGTTATACCAAGTCTATAGGTTGACTATAGGATGCCCCCTCCCATTTTTGTTGCTGTGATTGTTTACCTAAAAGTAATTTTGAAAAATTTGTGGTTATACAGTAACATCAAGAAAGTTTACCATAGTTCAGTGCTAATAGAAAAACCAAGATCTGATTAATTTATTTATTTAAGCCAGTAAAAGCTGCGGATTATTGTCCTAGAATTCCAGCATCATCACAATCACAAGAGGGCATTGTGTATAATGCAATTGCACTACTCTTGGTGCAATTGTGCTGTTTATGTGAAATTATACCAATGGTGAGTGCATTTCATTACAAATTGGAAGCAAATGGAGAGAGGTACACCTGGCATATATCCCATTTTTTATTGTGCAAGTGAAGTCTGTGCCTGATTCTGTTAGCCACATCATATTACTAACATTTCTCTTTTGAAGAGAAAAAGAGAATAAATAAATCATTGGCACTTCAGTAGAGGTGAACAGCATCTCTGTAGGCTCGCCATAAGAATCATGCTAATCTTCTGAGGGCTGAATGCAGTGAAAGTAAGCTCCACTTCAGCTTCTTACCTAACTCCTTCCCTACGGAATTGAGAGTAACTTTGTAATAACTTTACTGCAGGGGGATCCACATGCTTTCAACCTTATGCCTAGTGATCCAGCCTGTCTCTCTTTAGATGCCTTCTTCAAGGCAATGGCTATTATCTATGATGATCCCGACTGCGCCACCTCTGTCGATGCAGCCATATGTAATCTCAAGCAAAGCAAGCAGCAGGTCGAGGATTATTGTACAGAATTCCGCTTTAAGGAGTCAGTTCAGGGTGGGTCTGGCCACTGCTATCATGGATAGCCTGTTTAATTTTCCTATACAGTCTTCTCTTGACTCCCTTATGCATCTGGCTATCCAGATAGATAGAAGGCATAGGGAGAGATGTCAAGAGGTAGCAGCTGTGATTGCCTCTCCTGATAGACTTGACCCCTGTATCTTCTCTGCCTTTATTGTGGGGATAAAGGGCATTTCCACAACTCTTGTTCCAAGAGGCTGGGAAATGGCAGAACCTGAGTAGGTCTGGGGAGTCCTGCTTGGGTCCTGCCATTTCTACTCCCCCAACAAGTATTCTCTTCTCAGATATTGCTCCCGTTTTTCTTAAATTGGGATAAGTGTAGTGGACAGTGTTCTGCCTTTATAGATTCTGGGGCAGCTGGGAATTTTCTGTATATCACCTTTGCAAGTAGATATGGGATACCCATAAAGCCGCTTATTCCCTCTCTTAGGTTAGTGGCTATTGATAGAAGTTCCTTTGGTAGTGGGTTTGTATCTTTAAAGTTTGAATGTCTGACTATGCCTTTAGATAATCATTGCAAACAAATTTCCTTTTATGTCATTGAATGCCCCCAGACTCCTGTCAGCTTAGGCCTCCCCAGGTTGCAGAGACATAATCCACGGGTTGACAGGCTCACAAGTAAGATACTTCTTTGGAGTGCATCCTGTGAGCCTTCATGTTTTAAGTCTTCCCATACCTTGGCTGCAACTTCCCTAGAAGGGTCACTTTTTTGCCTCTTTTTCTGATGTCTTCTCTAAAAAGGCAGCTGAAACCCTTCCACCCCATAAGCCCTATGATTGTGCCATCAATTTAATATCAGTTTCCTCTCCTCCAAAGGGTAGAACTTATCCTCTTTCTATTTCTGAATCCCATGCCATGAAGGAGTACATAAAGGAGAACCTGGATAGAGGGTTTACAAAGGCCTTACTCTGGCCTTACCGGCTGGTTCATAAAAAATGTTTTCTGTGATTTTTTGGGGTGCTATGTTGTGGTCTACTTAGATGACATTTTGATC
This sequence comes from Xenopus laevis, assembly GCF_017654675.1. Lineage (NCBI taxonomy): Eukaryota > Metazoa > Chordata > Amphibia > Anura > Pipidae > Xenopus > Xenopus laevis. The sequence goes on from NC_054377.1 coordinate 42,090,573, forward strand.
TATTCTCCAAATTTTTATATTCATCATATTCATGTTCAGGAGTAGTTACGCAGGTTAAGGCAGAAACAACTTTATGCCAAGCTTGAAAAGAGTGTTTTTGAGGTTCCCTCTGTACATTTTCTAGGGTACATTATTTCCAAAAAAGGTTTAGAAATGGAACCCACCATGGTACAGGTCATTCTAAAATGGGCACAGGCCCTTTTGATTGGGGCAATCCAAAGATTTTTGGGTTTTGCTAATTACTATTGGCAGTTTAATAAAGATTTCTCTACCCTAGTAGCTCGAATTACTGCCTTGACTAAAGAGGGGGTAGACCCCAGTATTTGGTCTGATGAGGCTATAGAGGCCTTTGAGGTACTACGGCTTCCTTATTCCTCTCTTCTCTTCCTGGTAGAAGTGGACGCTTCTGAGATTGGAGCCAGAACAGTATTGTCACAGCATCACCCTGTTACTGGTAAGATTCATCCTTTTTTCTCGAATAAAATTTTCTTCTGGGGGGCGTGGCTGACCGCTGAACATGGCGGACGCGTGAGCAGAGAGCTCCTGCACGTTTGGCCCGGTACTGCTTCCGACAGTCTTTAATTATGGGGAAACACGGCAAACCCAAAGACCAAGGCTTAGAAGAGGACAAACGCACCAAAAGCAGAGATTCCCAGCGCTTACTTAAGCAGTTTTTCGCTCCGTCCGAGGGAGATCAGGCCCAGCAGGGTCCCAAGATGGCGCCGAGACGTGCGCGCAGCCCTGTGGATGATTCCGACAATGAATCCGTAAGTTCGGAACAATTCTCTTTAACTTATTTAAAGAGTCTACCGACCAAAGCTGACTTGGCGGACATGATTGCGCAGTTTAAACATACTCTTAAGGAGGAAATTGGAGACTTGAGGTCTGAGCTTTCCTCTCTCCATACACGTGTCACTGACATTGACCAGAGGAATGAACTGGTAGAAACTACTGTAGAGGCACTGACTACTGCGAATTCCCACCATATCAAAACCATCTCTGCATTACAAAGGAGGTTGGATGATATTGACAATAGAGGAAGGAGAAATAACTTACGCATTAGAGGCCTACCTGAACTCCCGGAGGGAGAAAGCCTGATTGAGGTTGTGACGCAGTTGTATAGGCACGTCTTGGATAAACCCTCCTCATACATCATTGATATCGAAAGAGTCCACAGAGCCCTGCGACCGAGAGGATTGGCACAGGATAAACCTAGGGACGTAATATGCTGTCTCACCAGATACCCTATTAAACAGGAAATCCTGCTTAAAGCCAAGAAATTTCATCCGCTTACTTTTAAAGATTCGGACATAATGATTCTTCAAGATCTTTCTTGGAATACCCTGCAGCAACGCAGGCTTATACAACCTTTACTGGCGAGTATTAAGGATAAGGGCCTGCAATTTCATTGGACCTACCCTTTTGGGATACAAGTGTCTAAAGATGGGAGATCTGCTACGCTGACAATTCCTGAGGAACTCCCACACTTCTGCAAATTCTGTAACATTGAGGAACCTGATCTGTCGGAATGGAAAAAGGCGGCACTCACCCCGACTGTTCCGGATCTTCCAAGCAGACCAGAGTGGGAAGAATCTCTACGCTCTAAGAACAAAAAGAAGAAAAACAAGATGTCTCCGGTGAAGGGCAGCGCATCTGATGGGTGATATATAAGCTAACAGCTTTGTATATGGGTTTGCTGGATCCCCTCTTGAAACCTATTATTATTCTTACTGTTGTTTTTCCTTTTTTTTATATATTACGTTTATATGTTTTATTGTACTATTATATACTATTTTTGCTAATTTTTCACCTGTCGGATGATGATAATGATTTCCGTAGGGTGCACCGTTGTACTACATACTACGGAACATACCGTGTGACCGGGTCAGATTCTGAGAGCGTTTGCCATTAGGCACTCCACCCCCCCAGGGGTCCCAACAGGCTAGTCCTGTTTTACATTAGCCAATTGGATTCAAGGCTATAATACCCCAATTGGACAGTCGGTGAGAACCGTCAACTTATTGTTTTTGTTTTTGATTATTTTTCCTTTTTTTCCTTTTTTTGATGGTTCAATGTTTGCATGTTCAAGCCGTTAGTATGGTTTTTGCTGTCAGGTTACCACCTATACTATCTATTGCTGACTTACCTATAAGAATGTATACGGAAATCTTACCTGTTTTAAATGGATGAGTTGAAAATAATCTCCTTAAATGTCAATGGGTTGAATGTACCTGAAAAAAGAAGTGCTTTAATTAGAGAAATGAATAGGCAGCAAACTCATGTGTTATTGTTGCAGGAAACACATTTCCTAGGCTCGGAGGAACCGCTGCGGAAATTCAAGAATTATTCACAATGGTTTTTTAGTAACAACCAGAGCTCTAAATCCAAGGGTGTGGCTATTGGTATTCATAAAAGTGTAGATTTCCAGTTATCAGATGTACTACTAGATGAGGAGGGCAGGTTTATCTTTGTTAAGGGCTTGCTTTTTCGTACGCAATGTACGCTAGGCAGCATTTATTTACCTAATCAAAATCAGGCCGCTAGCCTCATCAAAATTTTGGCTGAAGTAGAAAAATTTGGCGAAGACATGTTACTTATAGGAGGAGACTTAAATTTGACCTTAAACCCTTCTATTGATACGTCTAAAGGCACGTCTTCTATACCACATTCGGCTATTAACAGAGTACGAAATTCTCTGAAACAGAGAAGATTAGATGTTTGGAGATGTTTGCATGGTAATGAGAGAGATTACACTTTTTTCTCCCATGCCAAGCAGGCATACTCTAGACTTGATTATATTCTGATCTCTCAATTCCATATTGATTGGGTGTCCAGTGCTTTAATTCATGATATGATTTGGTCCGATCATGCTGCTGTACAACTTAAATTGAGAATCCCGAACAAAATAAGACCAGCCTGGAGATGGACACTGAACGAAACACTGCTAGATGACCCAGACTGTGCTAGGGAGGTTCTGGAAAACTTAACCACGTATGGGGCAGCGATTTGTACAGACCCGGCCTCGTTGAGTTCGAAATGGCAAGCCCTAAAATGTTTAGCTAGGGGGATCTTGATCAAGCATGGCACGAGACTTAAAAAGATGAGACAACACTCCCTTAAGATTCTACTTGATGACATACACGAGTTGGAAACTCAGCACAAACAAAGTCAATCCGATGGTGTTTTAAACCGTCTTACCTTAAAAAGAGTGGAACTGCATCAGCTCCTAAATATGCAGACAAAAAGAATTTTAGCAAGAGTTCGCCAAAAGTTTTTTGAACACGGTAATAAGACTGGTAAGCTTTTAGCTAGAGCACTTAGACATAAACAGAATAATGCTCACATTAGGCAAATTAAAGATGCCAATGGCAAGACTCTATGGGCTCCTCGACTCATAGCAGAGGCATTTAAATCTTATTATGAGCAACTATATAACCTGAGGCCTTGTTTGGATAAACATAGGACAGTGCTCCGGGATAAAATTAATGCTTATATGAAGGCGAATGCACTACCGACTTTCCCTGATCATTTGCTCGCAACGTTAGAGGGTCCTATTCTACAAACTGAAATAGAAGATGCAATTAAAAAATTGAAACTTAATAAAGCCCCCGGACCGGATGGCTTCACGGCCAAATTTTACAAAAAATGGGAGAAAAATCTTATCCCCATCCTTCTCCCTTTCCTAAATGGTATCTCTGGAGGGAACCCTGTAAGTTCAGAGTTTCTATTGGCTCATATCTCTTTGATCCCGAAGCCTGACAAAGACCACTCTTTATGCAGTAACTATAGACCGATATCCCTTTTGAATTTAGATTTGAAAATTTATACAAAAATTCTCGCACAACGATTACAGCCCATTTTGCCTCACTGTATACATAGAGACCAAGTGGGGTTTGTACAGGGTAGGGAGGCAAGAGAAAACACGATGAAAGTAGTAAATTGGATTCAGTGGTCCGTTAGACAAAAGGTGCCTTCTCTGCTTCTTTCAACAGATGCCGAGAAGGCATTTGACAGAGTCAGTTGGGATTTTTTAGAATTGGCTTTAACAAATATGGGCGTCCCTCAATTATTTGTAGACAAAGTTATGGCAATTTACACAACTCCATCTGCACAAATTAGAGTTAATGGGATTCTTTCTCCACCGTTTCGTATCCGAAATGGGACAAGGCAGGGATGTCCGCTTTCGCCCCTGCTCTACGTAATCTGCATGGAATATTTACTAGTGGCGATACGCAAAAATGTCGATATCGGTGGTTTAACCATACATGCATTTGAACAGAAAGCAGCTGTGTTTGCAGATGATCTTTTGCTTGTTGTGTCTAAACCGCTTATATCACTGCCAAATGTCATCAAAGAGTTAGAGACGTATGGCCTTCTATCGAATTACAAAGTTAACATGGGAAAATCTGAAGCTCTTTCACTTAATTTGCCGGCTCCGCTCAAACTTCAGTTACAATCTGCCTTTCCGTTCAAATGGCAAGAATCCGTGATAAAATATTTAGGGGTTAAGCTGACAGTTGACCTTCACAAGTTGTTTGACCTTAATTATGTGCCATTGTTTGAAGAAACCAAAAAACTGGTCTCCGAGTGGTCCAGGAAAAATTTTACATACCTAAATACATCTATCTATTCTCTGCACTGCCAATCCCGGTACATGGAACCTACTTCCAGCAGTTGCATAAAGTTCTCTTCTCGTATATATGGCAGTCACCTAGAGGTCGGATCAATCGGAAATCTCTATTTACACCAAAACAGAGGGGAGGGGTGGCTATGCCGGACTTCGAAACCTATTACCAGACGGCGACGCTAACGAATTTGCTAGAGTTTGGGAGGGAGCCCACCGATTTACAATGGCATATTTTAGGCATCTTAGGGTCTCGAAATTTGCTGAAAAGTCTGCCCTGGATACGTAGAGAAAATTTACCGCCGGAAATTAAAAACCATATTCTGTTGGATAATTGTTTGACAATTTGGCATAAAGTAAATGATAAATTGGCCCTTGCTCCCTTTCCCTCACCTCTTATTCCTCTCCACAATAACATTGAGTTTATTCCAGGGATATTGGATCAAGGCTATGCCACTGCTTTCAATATCCGCAATCCACTGTTAATGCATTGTATTCCTGCTAGCGTAAATGAGATAGCACCAATTTTTAAGAAAAGAGACGATTGGTCAGGAAGGGATAATTGGAGGCTATATCAGGTTAAACACTTCATTCACAGCTTACATTTGGAGAACTTACAAAGGCGTCCCCTCACTAGTTTTGAGCAAATTTATACGCTACCGATACCGTTGAGACATAAGTTGTCATTTCTTTACAAAATACTTATTGATGGGAAGTATCCGGACTATCCGTCCTTTACTAAACTTTGGGAAAGGGATCTTAACGTTGAACTTACGGGGAATGAATGGGAGAGGATATTTCTTCGAGTTAATAAATGTTCTATTAGTAACAAATTACAAGAATCATCTTATAAGCTGCTGTCTAGATGGTATAGGACACCGGTAATTCTCAAGAAAATGGGGCTAATGGATAGTGATGCCTGTTGGAGGTGTGAACTGGATTCGGGGACATTGGAACACGTTTGGTTAACCTGCCCCATCTTACAAACTTATTGGTCTACAGTCTCGGAGGTATGCTCGGACATAATGGGGGAACAAGTGCAGCTCACTTCCACGTCGGTTCTATTGTTCCATAATTTTGCACCTATTACATGTGGGAAGAAAGAGTTACTTTTACAATTACTTATTGCTGCTAAAGCACAAATACCCCTGCTTTGGAGGAGTAAAGTTGTCCCTAATAAAGATAATTGGTTCCGAATGGTAACTGATATTTACTCTATGGAGGAACTAACGGCTTACCTATCGAATAGTCATGAGTCATTTATAGCTAAATGGTTACCCTGGAAGGAATATCTGTCCAGTTTACCTCCTATACTGTAGGAGACCCCTTGGGAGTAGGGTAGGGGGGCCTCTTAGGTGTGGGATCATGAGGGGGCAATGTGGGATTGTTTTGGGTACTTCCATTATTGCCTCACGCATACTCATCATTGAAATATACGGCCAGACGAGAGGGAGATAGAATTAGGTTTGGAGCAAATTCCCTTTAAATATTAAGTAGGTAATCAGGCAGCAACAGTTTTGGATGTTTTGTTCAGTTGATTAAACTGTGTAACAAGTTTTGAGGAAGTCTTAAGCTTTATGTACTGTGATTGTTGACATTGTGCATGTATTGCAAAAAAATTTATGTACCTTTACCGCACACTGTGTACAATGTTACCTTTTTCTAATGTATGGATATGCTTCTGACTAATAAAAGTGAATACACAAAAAAAAAAAAAAAAATTTCTTCTGAAGAGGTTAACTATGATGGTCTCTGTGTTCACTGATCATAAGAACCTATTATATATTGAATCTGCCAAGTGCTTAAATCCCAGACAGTCCAGAAGGGCTTTATTTTTTACCCGCTTTAACTTCATCATTACTTATAGGCCAGAGGAGAAGGATGCCAAAGCAGATGCTTCTTCCAGAAGTTTTGTCTCCAGTTCTAGGTAGGTTTCTGAACCTGTGTCCATTGTTCCTAAGGAAGTTATTGTAGCAGCAATGAATCCTGACCTGTATGCTTCCTTGACCAAAGCCCAAGTTAATTTATCTTCTAATGTTCCCCCTGGCATGTTGTTTGTTCTGGAGACCCTTTGTGAAGCGGTTTTGCTCGAGGCACACAATTCTAAACTTGCCGGGCACCCAGGCCACTAAACTTTGGAGGGCTTTTTGTTCTCTTATGGGTAACGATTTGTCCTTCTCCTTGGCATATCACCCTCAGACCAGCAGCCAAACAGAGAGAACAAATCAGTCACTGGAGCAGTTTATCAGGTGTTACGTTTACAACAATCAATCTCTGTGGGCAGATTTTCTTCCTTCGACTGAGTTTGCATATAATAACACTACTCACTCATCCACAGGAAAATCTCCATTTTTTACTGAATTTGGTCATCATCCTAGAGCCTCCTCTTTTTCTGATATTTTTTCTGATGTTCCCACTGTCAACAATTTAGTTGATCATTTTTATAAAATTTAGCAAGGGGTCCAAGACTCTTTGTCTTCAGCTTGTAAAGCCCAAAAAAAGCCTCTGATTGAAATCGGAGAGCTTAACCTGAGTTGGTGATAGGGTTTGGTTGTCTTCTAGGAACATTCCTCTGAAAGCCTCTTCAACCAAGTTAAGTCCTAAATTTATTGACCCTTTTTCTGTGCCTGAGGTAATTAATATCAGTACTGTCAGGTTAGATCTGCCTCCTGAACTCAAGATTTGTAATTCTTTTCACGTTTCTCTCTTGAAGCCTGCTAGAGTTGTTCGTCAGAGTTCTCCTCCTCCTCCCATCACTGTAGAAGGTCAGCCTGAGTATTTCATTCAGAGGATGGTGAACTCCAATATCTCATTCATTGGAAAGGTTATGGTTGAGAGATGTTTGGGCCGATCAGCTTATAAGACTGTTTCATGGCAGATTTCCTGACAAGCCTGGGGCCCAGTGGCCCCCTCTGGGGGGGGGGTAATGTAAAAAAAGTACCGGGTGGTCTAGTGGGGGTGCTACAGGGATGCCTGTTGCACCCAAGGGGGTGATGCCCGCCACACTCGCTCTCCTCTTGCAGACTGATTTGCAGTCCCTCACATCCTAAATAGAATAGCGTGCGGGCTTCAGAGTTTGTTTGTATCGGCCCATGACATTATCGTGCAAGGGCGCAAAATTCAAATATTTAAAGGGCCCATGCCCATGAACTCTTTGCCCAACGTAAGTCTATTCATATAGTTCCTGGGTGGGATTTCTTAGTATTTCTGTCCAGTTCCTGACCATTCCTGACTCTGACCAAGCCATGTCTGCTTCCCTCCCTGACTCTTGCCTGTACCCTGACCATACTCTTCAATACTGTCTATTGCTGCTTTATTGTGTACTGACCCAACCTGTGACCTTGCTCAGATTAGTCCCTGGATAAACTTGTACTATGAGCTATCTCACATAACCCTGCATTCCCTCACCCTGTATCCCCTCAAATGCCTCTCTCTTCTTTCCTATTAACTTCTTTACTTCTATATTAAGCCACATAGGGTGATTCTTAGAGCTTCTATATTTACTCCTTAAGGGACTAAATTGAGAACAGTAATGATTTAATATAGTTTTAAATGACATCCATATCTGTTCTGTGTTTTTAGCTGAAAACTTAATGCCCCAATCTATGCTCTGAAGGGCAGCCCTTAAGGCACTAAAATTTGCTTTTCTGAAAATCATGTTTTTTTTTTGCCCCAGTGTATATTTGTTTTTTGCACCAGACATTAAATGATATAACATTATGGTCACAATTACCCAGGGGTTCAATGACTTGCACATTTGCAATAAATTCTGGGTCATTTGAGATCACTAGATCCAGAATAGCATTTTTTCTGGTTGGCTCCTCAACAACATCTGCCATAAAATGGTCATGCAACAAGTTTATAAACTTGTTCCCATTAACTGATCTAGCAGTACTGTTGCTCCAGTCAATATCTGGGTAATTAAAATCCCCTATTATCATTACTTTTCCCAAACTATTACCCAAAACTATTTCTATTTGCACCAGGAGCTTAGCCTCCTCCTGATCACTTACATTAGGGGGTCTATAGCATACTCCTACAATTAATTTGCTGGACTCTTTACAATTGGTGAAGAACTCCCATAAGACTTCTGCTCCCTCATTTTCTAACATAACCTCCTCCTTTATATAAGCTTTTAAATCCGGCCTAACAAACAGACATACCTCTCCCCCTTTTCTATTTCATCTGTCCCTCCGAAATGATCAGTCATGCATGGTTACATAGTTACATAGTTAAATTGGGTTGAAAAAAGACAAAGTCAAGTTCAACCCCTCCAAATCTAACCCAGCATCCATACACACACCCCTCCCTACTTTCACATAAATTCTATATACCCATACCTATACTAACTATAGAGCTTAGTATCACAATAGCCTTTGATATTATGTCTGTCCAAAACATAATCAAAGCCATTCTTAAAGGCATTAACTGAATCAACCATCACAACATCACCCGGCAGTGCATTCCACAACCTCACTGTCCTGACTGTTAAGAACCCAATATGTTGCTTCAAATGAAAGTTCTTTTCTTCTAGTCTAAAGGGGTGGTCTCTGGTACGGTGATCCACTTTATGGGTAAAAAGGGCCCCTGCTATTTGTCTATAATGTCCTCTAATGTAATTGTAAAGTGTAATCATGTCCCCTTGCAAACGCCTTTTTTCCAGAAAACAACCCCAACCTTGACAGTCTACCCTCATAATTTAAGTCTTCCATCCCTTTAACCAATTTAGTTGCTCGTCTCTGCACTCTCTTCAGCTCATTTATATCCCTTTTAAGGGCTGGAGTCCAAAACTGCACAGCATACTCCAGATGAGGCCTTACCAGGGACCTATAAAGAAGCATAATTATGTTTTCATCCCTTGAGTTAATGCCCTTTTTTTATTCAAGACAGAACTTTATTTGCTTTAATAGCCAAAGAATGACACTGCCCAGAATTAGACAATGTGTTATCTACAAAAAAACCCTAGATTTTCTCATTTAAGGAAACTCCCAACACCCTGCCATTTAGTGTATAACTTGCATTTATATTATTTTTGCCAAAGTGCATAACCTTGCATTTATCAACATTGAACCTCATTTTTCCGTTTGCTGCCCAGTTCTCCAACTTAGACAAATCACTCTGCAAAGTGGCAGCATCCTGCATGGAATTTATAGTTCTGCACAATTAAGTATCATCTGCAAAAATAGAAACAGTACTTTCAATGCCCACCTCCAGGTCATTAAAGGAAAACTATCCCCCAAAAAGAACACTTAAGCAACAGATAGTTTATATCATATTAAGTGGCATTTGAAAGAATCTTACCAAACTGGAATATATACTTAAGTAAATATTGCCCTTTTATATCTCTTGCCTTGAACCACCATTTGTGATGGTCTGTGTGCTGCCTCAGAGATCACCTGACCAGAAATACTACAACTCTAACTGTAACAGGAAGAAGTGTTGAAGCAAAAGACAGATCTGTCTGTTAATTGTCTCATGTGACCTAACAAGTATAGTTTGTTTGGTTTGTTTGTGTGCACAGTGAATCGTACGATCCCAGGGGGCGGCCCTTGTTTCTTAAAATGGCCAATGTTCTGTTTATGATTACCCAATGGCACATACTACTAGACAAGTATATTATTATGAAAATGGTTTGTTTACATGAAGCAGGGTTTTACATATGAGCTGTGTTAAGCAATATCTTTTTATAGAGACCTACATTGTATGGGGGGGTATAGTTTTCCCTTAATAAACAATTTGAAAACAATTTGAAAAGCAAGGGACCTAGTACAGAGCCCTGTTGTACTCCACTAACAAGCCTGGTCCAATTAGAAAATGTTCCATCTTTTAGCCAGTTCTCTATCCAGGTACAAATACTGTGTTCCAGGCCAACATTCCTTAATTTAACCAGTAACCTTTTGTGTGACACTGTATCAAATGCTTTAGCAAAGTCTAAGTAAATCACATCCACTGCCATCCCAGAATCGAGGTCTCTACTTACCTTCTCATAAAAAGAAATTAAGTTAGTCTGGCAAGATCTAATACGCATAAAACCATAGTATTAGGATTTGCTATGAAGTCCAGTATCTTATCATTTATTAACCCTTCGAAAAGCTTTTCTACCACTGATGTCAGACTAACTGGCCTATAGTTTTGAGGCTAAGAACGGGATCCTTTTTTGAATAGAGGCACCACATTAGCAATTCGCCAGTCTCTCGGCACTATGCCAGATCTCAATGAATCCTGAAAAATTAAGTAAAGAGGTTTGGCAATCACAGAGCTAAGCTCGCTAAGTACCCTGGGATGAATACCATCTGGCCCGGACCTTTGTTAATCTTAACATGTTCTAGTCTCTTTTGAATTTCCTCATGTGTGAACCATGCATCATTAGTTGTATTACTAGAATTGGGACTATTAAGAAGGAAACCTTCACTTACTGGTTCCTCATTCGTGAAGACAGATGAAAAATATGAGTTCAGAATCTGCGCTTTTATTTTGTTTTCATCAACCAACTGACCCCCATCTGATAGTAAGGGTCCCACCCCTTCCTGCTTAATTTTTTTACTATTAACATATTTAAAAAATAATTTTGGATTTTTTTACTGCTTGCTTCAATATCCTTTTCCATATCAATTTTAGCTTGCCTTATAGCTTCTTTGCATGATTTATTGGCCTCCTTTTACCTTATAAATGATTCGGCTGTCCCAGCTAACTTGAAAGCCTTAAAAGCACATCTTTTCTTACCCACCTCAACACCAACGCTTCTATTTAACCAAAAAAGTTTTGCTTTGCAACGACGTTCCTTGCTTACAAGTGGAATATACTGACAAGTATATTTATTAAGCAGCATTTTAAAGACTTCCCATTTTTGTTCTGTGTTTAACCCTGTGAAAAGCATTTCCCACTTGCAGAGATGCCCTAATACTGTCAAAGTTTGAAATTTTGTGTTTTAGTTACTCCCTTATAGAATTGCTTCTGCAACAGAATCTCAAAGGAGACCATGCTATGATCACTATTCCCTAAATGCTCACCCACACAAATGTTAGAGTGAGTTCAGTATTATTAGTTATTACAAGGTCCAAAACAGAGTTATTCCTAGTAGGTTCTGGAATAAAAATGTTTTCATTCAGCATATTTACAAACCTACTAGCTTTTTCTGTTTAAGCAACCCCATTACCCCATTGAAGTCACCCATAGCAACAACTTGACCCAGCTGTGAAGCCGTTTGTATCTGCAAGAGTAGCTGGGGTTCATACTCGACACTTATACGAGGTGGTTTATAGCATACACCAATGATAATTCTTTTTGTAACCTTTTGCCCAGTCAAAATCTCTACCCAGAGGGATTCTACGCCCTCACTGGTTCTTTAGCTTATGGCTTTAATTCAGGTTTTACATACAAACACACTCCTCCACCCTTTTTAATCCCTCTGTCCCTCGTAAAAAGGGTGTAACCATTTAAATTCACAATCCAGTCACATGTTTCATCCCACCAGGTCTCAGTGATACCAATTATATCATAATTATCATATCATAAAAATGCGACTCATTCAGTCATGTTTCGGCCACACCAATAACTATGGATGGGAGAAATTTTCGCCTTGTTTCGCCGCGGAAATGATGCCCATAGACTTGTGTGGCGGCGTGCAAGAAAAAAAAGACGCGCGTCAAAAAATTTGTCGCCCATAGACTTTAATGGGCGTCGGCGACATTCGCCCATCCCTACTAATCACATCATATTTTCCCTCCAGCACCTCCTGCTCTCTTTTTTTTTTTTACTAGTCAGACTCCTTGCAAACATACATTTAATACTGGTACCATACTGAACAAATGACATGTGGTCCTCCCTATCCTTAAAAGTACCCCCAGCCAAATCTCCTCCCACATTTTCCCTTCCTTTGCCCCCTATCTCATCTAACCTATCTTCCTCTGAATCTTTAACTGATCCCTCCCCCCCACGCCTAGTTTAAAAATCTCCTCCAATCATCTAGCCATCTTCTCCTAAAACAGCTGCACCATCATCATTGAGGTGCAGCCCATCCCTAGCAAAGAGCCTGTAGCCGACTAAGAAATCAGCCCAGTTCTCCAAAAACTCAAAACCCTCCTCCCTACACCAAACTCTCAGCCACGCATTAATCTCCCTAAGCTCCCGCTGTCTTCTTAGCGTTGCTCATGGCACAGGTAATATCTCTGAGAAAATTACCTTGGAAGTCCTCGGCCTCAACTTTTCACCTAGGGGCAAATTCACTAACCTCCAAAAATTCACCAGCGACGGTTCGCTCACGCGTAGTTTCGCCAGGACAACAATTCACTAAAATCTGAAGTTGCATCCAGGGCACTGAACGATGGCGAAGTTGCGCTAGCGTTACTTCGCCAAGCGAAGTTGCGCTAGTGTTGTCTAATTTGCATACGGCAGTAAGTTAATTTTCAATAGATATATATGTTGCAGCAAATACATTACACTACACAAGCCCGGAAAACCTTAATAAAATAAAATATAGTTGATGTTTTTACAAAAAAAATACTATTTTATAATACCTTTACTTACTTTAACAAATGACTCTTGTTCAGCTCAAAATATTTTTTTCAGATGGTTGGATTTTATCTTAAAGTTTCACTTTATTCTTGTATTCCTATTAGGTATTTTTTATAGTATGCATTTTGTTTCTTTTAGTCCATTTTGCAGAAATATCCTTTAAATGATAAAGCACACTTCCAGCCAAATAATAAACTCCTAGATATATGAGGGCTCTTCTACACAAATATTCCAACCTCAGCTAATATTTATCACAAGAAATATAAAGGCATGGTTGTAATTTATTTTCAAAGATACATCTTAAATGTGTTGCATTCTTATTGAAATTTATCTTTTTCAAGGACCTTGTGTTTTTCAGAGGTGCCAGCTTCTAGGGACATTTTCTTGGAAACATGACAAAGTTTGTACAAATGGAAAGCAAACTTTGATTAAAAATCACTTTCCACTGTTTGGGGGGAGAAAGATCAACCTTTATGATCTTGCAGAATAATGTGCAGTGCAAACTGGGATATATTTACTGAATGTTTATGGTTACTGTCAGTGTTGATCAGAGCATTATGTCACTGATTCTATTTCAAGAAAACAAAATGATCACTCAGATCATATTTCAAGCTTGTGCTGGTGAAATTTGTCACTGCTTGAGAGAATTTGTCAATTTATTGGAAGTGAAGAATGTACATGCATGCAAGATAAAAACGTGACTAAGGTTGACAATTTTCCATATTTATTTCATTTTATTGTAACTACAACTGTGACTTATTCATATTACATTTAAGTGTAAGTGAAAAGAAAGATAAATAGTATAGATTATCAGATAATCACCAAATATACAAAGGACTTTTCCTGTATTTAAGAAACTGACTACTATTAAAAGCAGAACATTTTTTTTGTATTTTTGCTCTTACTCTAGCACACTAGGCAAAGCACTAGACTATGACTACTGAAAAATGCCTGAGAGTATCAGAAGACACTACCCATTAACACTCTCTTGCATCAATAGCTAATGGCTAACCCAGGAGATATCTATTGATGTCAGTGAAAACCTCCTATATTTGAAAAGCCACCCAAAAAAGAAAAAAATTAAAATACTGTACTGTAGGTGCAGTCTAAAATGTTTGCTTTCAGGTAATACAGTTCTCTAAATAGGCACATGGGCTTAGTAGCACCTCCATCCTGCTCTTTGCAATATGCAATGTGTATGACATTTAAATAATTTTGCACATATTCCCGGTGCTGTCTTTGTTTGTTTCAGGAATGTCTTTCAGAGTTCAAGCCAACGCAACATCTGGAGCCTGTAATGTCATATACTCTTGTGTTGTATTTGAATGGTAAATTACCAGACTGCAAATTCACAAATATCGATTCTGTGTTTTTTATATTGTTTAAAATATAATATAAGATGCAGTTATTAATACTAATCATTTAATACAGCAAATTGTCTTTACAAAGGCCCTGTAGCAGTGCACTATATATTTTTCCAAAATGTTCACTGGCATTTGTTTTGCAATTTGCCATTACAATGTTATTGACAGCAAAACTCAGAGAATCGTATTTCAGTGTTAGTAATTCTAAGATGTGGCACCATAATGCCTTGGATAAGGTAAGACTGCTTCCTTAGCTTGTTTCATAATAGCCCCTGAAGATTGTGCAACACTGTCCTTTGCTGACAGGAGTATGGTTAGAAATGCAGTTTTTCTTGTTGTATGTGGTGTGATGTTCTTTGAAATTAAATTAGCATTCTACATAGGTAGTGTATTTACTAAAGTGTATTTACTAAAGTAAAGAATAAAGCATTGTAGGACATATTTTTCCTGTTTCCAAACAAGTGCAGCAAGAGACATGAAGCAATTTCATGTGCAAGAAAGATTTTTTCAGCAGCATATCAACTATTTTTTATTATATAAAATGACAAAAGAGGATTATTTAAGAGATTTGCTTTTGGTTAACCTCTGTCTTCTCTCATGCTGAATTGAATGCTTTTTGTAAAACACACAAATGGTTCACTCATGTCCATCTTAGTCTGTTGAATTACATTCAATAACATAGTTACTCAATTAAGGAAAAAAGATATATGTCAGTAATACACTTGATCTCAAACACATCCAGGGAAAGGCACAAAAAAAAACAAGTTGTCTCCAGTGCATTCTTCAAATGGGCAAAAAATCTCCAGCCAATCCTTGCATTTTCTGTTTGGCTACAAAGACTTCTAAAAAGGCTTTTGCAGTTGAATTCTCCAACTTCACACCAGCTACAGTAAAAAAAACCACATATTAAGATCAAAGCTTCCTTTCTAGCTACATTCCTTGTGTTAGGCTGGTGGCACATGGTAAGATTTGGGGGAGATTAATCACCCAGCGGCAAATCTCCTCTTCTTTGGGAGACTAATCTCCCAAAATGCCTTCCCCCTGGCAAGAGTTCAAATCGCAGGTGGGGTGGCATACGTAGTGCTTCCTTTTCCAAAATCGCCCGAAGTTGCTTCACAAGGAAACTTCAGGTGACTTCTGAAAACCGAAGCGCTACGTACGCCATCCTGACGGCAAGAATGTGAATCGCCAGCAGGATGGCATTTCGGGGAGATTAGAAGAGGAGATTTGTCGCGAATCTTACCATGTGCCACCAACCTTATCTAAGTTGTATTTCTCTGGATATCTCCAAATTTCATGATATCCTTGTGTTTGTGTACTGTAGTCCAAAAGTGTTCTGCATACTTTGGATGGTGCCTTACATAAAATAACAAATAAGCAAAGAAAACCTTTAGAAATTACAATACCCAATCATGAGTCTATAATGCTGTTAAAAAAATACATCATCATGCTGGACCAAGCAACACCAAGCTTGCAGTAACTACACAAATTGCTTACAAGTACTCCTAGGTAATTTGCCTATTGCCTTGTCTTAGTCCCATTAAGTATAGTACTGTAGCCTGCAAATTTTTAGATTAATATACATATTGTATATTTAAACTTTATGTGCCTCATTTGATTTCAATGTCTGTCTAGAAGTAATAAATAAACATATTAAAACATAAAATTCAGGTAGTCAGTCCCTTGTAATGAAATTTAAAATATATATAGCATGTTTCGGGATTAGTTTTTGCAAATTGATTAAACACATTTGCTTTCTCACTCTTCCTTCAAAATGTAACCATAAACCATTTTTTAGAATTTGTTTTGTATGTGAAGCAATCAGTCCCGCACTGATTGCTACTTTACAACATATGTTGTAGTATTTTCAGTATATGCTCTAAAATCTGTTGGCTCTGATTTGTAGTTTTTAAATGCTGTATTTCTATTAATTTTCTTATATTTGGGTTAAGTCGCATAGGGTGGGCTTTTAATTTACATTTTGTTTCTGAAGGAAATAAATTGTGAATAGGAATTATTTCATATAATTTTAAATGACAACCATTTGTGTTCTGTGTTAGCTGAAACCCCAATCCATAATCTATAAATTCCTTTACTGAAAATTTGTCTTTGTCTACCCAGTTATATCTGCAACAAACTGCATTAACATTACTGCAATTCATGTTTGTTTTTAGTTCCACTGGTTGATTTGAACTGTAGCCACTATGCAATTAAAATTATTAATGCAGGTTATTTAATTACAATGTATCATGAAGCCTTACTGTACATGTATTTGTAATACTACATTTGTATATTGGTCTGCAAATACTAACTAACATGTAATATGCATGTTATATGGATGCTTTTAAAAGGGGCACTGTAATTATGTTGTTTAAAGGTTGTTACTATCCAATACATTATTATTTCTAACAGTGCCTTTATGCAACTTAAAACATAAATGTTTGTGGTTTTCATAATTTCTGAGAAGACCCCTATGGACAACTAAAAACAGTAAAAAAAATGAGTTTTATAGTATTATAGTCACAGTTGCGCAAATGTTACATCGAAGGGGTTAACCTTATGAAATTCAAGCACATACACACAGAACGTGTGTGCGCCCACTGTGTGAGGTCGTTGTGTGCGAAAATAGCATTGACAGTAACTTAAATTCGCAATTTGCAAAACTGTTTTGGGAATATTTTCTCTGCCATCAAAGATGTGGTGCAATTCAAATTCATGGTGTGCACATAATATTCACAATTTGTGATCTTTGCCATATTTAAAAAGCTTGTGTAACACCCTCTTGGCGATCTCCCTGGTGCCAAGGTTGTACCATCTTACCAACTCGGGTTCTGAGTCCCCTTTGCAAAGTTAAAGGATACTGGGAACTCTTCTCATGGCAGTGCCTCCACCCTATGGGATCCGGGAATACACCTGCAGGTGGCCGCATTAGGAAAAACATTCAACACACACTTTACTTTATAAAAATATCAACTTTATACAAAGAAGTGCAGATTAAAGTATAAGTAAAACTATCAAAGGTACAAATATGCATTTAAAAGCATGACCCACTACCCTGGAGAACATGTGCCAGTCCTATCCTGGTAATTCCTTACCAGGCAAAGTCCCGCACTACTCCTTTGGTGACAAAGAGTCTCTGTCCCTTTTTCCAACAAGAGCACAAATGGTCCCAGGTAGGGCTACTTTCCCAAATACTGCAAAACAATCAGCTTTTAGCTATTTTAACCCTTATAGGGTTAAGGGTTATAGGACTGCCTCTTAAGTTGAATGTGTGATGACTTTCACCTTCTGCATAGGATATTGCATTCATTGGTATTGTCTTAATATATTTAAAATAGTAAGACAAAGACTACTCAAGAAATAAAAGCAGAATGATTAACATATCTTCATAATCAAGTTATGCAAGCCATTTGTTTCTTGTCAGCAATTGCTTCTTGTCATTCCCTCTTCATGCAAAATTTTGAATGACAGTTTGATCCAATATATCTTTTAAGGGGGCTACTTTGTCTAGCAGATGTGCTAGAGCTTACTCGAACAACTGACAGCACAAACAGTCTACTGATTTTGGCACAAATCCTGCATGTAGACAGTGAGTATTTCTGGTAATTTTAAAAGTGTGAGCTCTAATACATCTTCTTGGCCAAAGGCTGTATTGGCCCTATCTGTCATTAAAAATCAGATGTCCAACTACTACATGAAGAGAGAATGAATAGACAGAGAAATGCTGAAATGGGGAGATCAAAAATTAACTTGATTATTTTAAAAATGGGTCAGAATTTTTTACTGATTATATTTAAAAAAGTTCTTATTTTAGTAGTATGATTAAGCTTATATTAAATTTTCATTTTCATGTTAGTTCCCCCTTTAAGGTTAGTTCCACAGTCAAAGGTCGGAAATTCCAAGTAACCCATCCCTTGTTCTGTTTTTACACATTAGCTTAGCAGACTAAAGGAGCTTTCCTAGCAGACATGCAGCAGGTAAAAGAGTATACCGTTATTTGATCCCCTTGGTTTCCCCTTAAAGATATCAAAGAATTTACAGAAAGAAATAAATACAGAAATACCAGTATTTTTCAAACTATACCAGGTAAAATAAGAATAAGGAATGCTAGTTGTTTTCCTTAACAATTCCAGAACAATTACTGATGATGTTCAGCTGATATCAGTATAACATAATAGTTTGTAGCCCTGGTACTTATTATTTGAAATGCTAGCTTTTCTATTAAGAATGACATTGGACTCATATTCAATGTGAATGTATGTGGGGATGCAAATTAATCAAGATTCAAAATTTTCTACTTTTTTCATATGGAAATGTGAGATGTGCATTTATATATTAAAACTCAAACCTCAAAAACAGTTGATTTAAAAAAGACAGTCAAATGAAGTGAAACTGTATTCTACTGATGATTTTCAATGAATCCACCAACAACAAAAAAGCAGCGAGTAAGTTGCAGGTAAAACTTAGTCCCTTTGTAAACTGTATACTGAAGCAATAGAATTCTTTATATATTAGATGCAAGTTGAGTGTAGGACTAGCCATACCGGGGATGACTTTGATATAGTTGGCCATCTTAAATATATTGCAATATATGGACAAACCATCCCTGTTTTGTTTTAAAGGGTAAGGCATTTTTTAGCAGCTTAAAGCACACAATTTCTCAATGTCCTAAATATATTTATAATGGGTTTATTGCTAATGACCTCTTGTATTTGTCTATATGTTATGTGTTGTGCCAGACAAGTGTCAGCAAAAATGTAGTATGGAAGTTGTTTACTATGAAAAAGAACATTGATTAATCATAAGTATGTCCCTATGTGTTTCTTGGGTCACTTGGGAAGCAACATTCTTATGCAAAGATATAACACAATGATTTATATATAGCATTTCTTAACAGATATAAAAAATGTTTTTAAAATTGCTGTGTACATTGAAAATCATAGATTACTGTGATTGCATTAGCTTGCACTGGACTGGATGATAAGTAACTTTATCATTTGGAACTGTAGACTTGATATATTACTACTATTACTATAGACAAGGAATGCAAGCTTGTTAGTGTGTAGTACAGGTGTTGTCAAACTGCAAATATAGTTTTATTTCTAACCTTTCTTTATTAAAGATAGTCAAACAAAAGAGCGTTAAAATGCAGTATTGTAGTGTTTTACAAAAACGTGATATCTTGAGGTCTTACAAAGGGAATACTTTGCATGACTGTGGAATACAAGGAATGATTAAGACATACTCAATTGAAGTTATAATACTGAGTTTAGTTATTCCCTATAGAATTACACAGATAAAACAACACTACTAGTGGTAATAAGTAAATGGTAGAAACACCTAAATGTAAACAAGTGGCCCTCTCAAAGCATCTGTAAAGAATGGTCAGATTTACCATTTTTACAGCAAACAATATTTCTATAAATCGATATGTTCTTTGCATTGGTATATATTGTATGCATTGTAAGACTAAGGGGGTTATTTACTAAACCTTGAATTTTTCTGGTTGAGGTTTTCTATGCAAAAACTTACCCCCTTATACCCCGAAGCTGCAAAAAGTCTGAACCCAAAAATTCATCATCTCAAACTTGTCTAAAACAGCAGATGTCCCTTTTTGAAGATATCATAATTTGAGTTTGTTTTGTCCGATAATCTGAAAAATTCTAGGTTTTTGGGCAATAACCAAAAAAATTGATTTGTACAATTCAAGTTTTCACACGATTTTATAGAATCTTTTCCCGACCCAACTTTTTTGTTTTATTTTTTGGTTAAATAAAAATATAAGATACATTTGAGTTTTAGTAAACTTAACCCCCTTAAAGTTAGGTGTAATACTGTAACGCTAGTACAGTTAGTTCCTGTATAGCAAAAGTAGTGCCAGTTTTAAGCAGAAGGACAGAAAATAATGGCTACTGTCTCATTTTATTTTGTAACAAGGGTTAACACTTTAACAACGGATGCCGTTTCAAGTGATACTCCCTATCCAACAGAAAAAGAAATTGTCCATCATCCTGAAAATGTAAGAGAGGATCATGTTGTCATGCACCAACCATATTTTCATAGCTGGCCAACAACACACCCATATAGTGCTTTTAGTGCAACAACACCCAATATATGTTGGTAATAACCCTGCAATAACACCAGCAGATCATGATCCTTTTAAAAACAGTTACCATCCACATCCTTATTCCGATATGTCTCCTTATATGTAGCCTACACAAAGACCTTTTTTGCAACAATTGATGCCTACAACATGTCCAATGTCTTCTGCAAATTTAACACATACTTAAAATACTGAAACAGCAAACACTGCAATAACTTTATTTATTGATAATATAATCGGTAGTGGCAAAAATGCAGACAATACAAGTAATCCTGTAAGTGAAGTAGAATCTGAGGAAGAAATACAATCCCATGATCATGATGCTGTATTTTCAGAGGAGCTAGAGGAGAATCTGAAATCATCTGTAGATGACCATTCTGAAGGTGTGCTGGATTCATTCCATTCCGAGTGTTGGATAAGGAATTCCAAGCTTTCAACAATAAGTGTAAACACAAATAAGATACCACAATGATATAGGGAATTTGCATTATGCGAGAAATGTATAAATTAAGTTTTCAGCTACTAAGAATGGAAAATTCAAATTATGATTTGGCCACAACACTAAAGGCCACAACACTAAAAAAAATTGTGCATAATCAAACTGAACTCCTCAAGCAATATTTGACCACACAACAACACCTTTTTGAAAACAGTAATTTCAGGTCTGAATTATTTGCTGCCATACCTGGTTGGCCTGCATCCGTGGGATGAACAGGATGATCATCATGTTGCTGACCTTCAATTGCTTCACGTAACTGAAGATCCCCCCAATAGATCATTGTCCACTGGATTATTATTTAAAATGCAGGCTGCTAAAATGATATTGTGCACTTTACTAAAGGAATACTGCAGAACACCTCTGAATGGTGCAAATAACAGAAGCGCACTTAAGCCAAGTGCATGCTCAATTACTTGTCTGGACCTTTGACAAGCTGCATTGTAACTGTGTTCACCAGGTGTGGCTGGATTACCAATTAGAGTAAGCAACCATGGCAGACAACCATAACCAGCATCTCCTGAAAAGGATTTGATATATGCTTAAATCAATATAGTGAGTTTTATCATTCTACAAAGATTAACCTTTATAAAAATTAAACACTTTACATTGCTCTTTTGGCATATTCAATTCTGTCTACAATTGCTTGTTAGTTTTTGTTTGTGGAGCAGGTGGGT